>NC_059427.1:3339915-3534776 GCF_021028975.2 Sphaerodactylus townsendi
AATGACACTCTTCATAAGCATCAAAGAACTCATTCAAAGGACAGACCTTTTGAATGCTCAGAGTGTGGAAAGAGATTCAATCGGAGTGGCCATCTTCAACAGCATCAAAGAATTCACACAAAGGAGAGACCTTTTGAATGCTCAGATTGTGGAAAGAGATTCAGTCAGAGCAGCACTCTTCAAAGGCATCAAATAACTCACACAAAGGAAAAACCTTTTGAATGCTCAATCTGTGGAAAGAGATTCAGTCGGAATGACACTCTTCATAAGCATCAAAGAACACACACAAAGGACAGATCTTTTGAATGCTCAGAGTGTGGAAAGAGATTCAGCCATAGCAGCACTCTTCAACAGCATCTAAGATCTCACACAAACGAGAGACCTTTTGAATGCTCAGAGTGTGGAAAGAGATTCAATCTGAGTAGCACTCTTCAAGAGCATCAAAGAACTCACTCAAAGGAGAGACCTTTTGGATGCTCACAGTGTGGAAAGAGTTTCATTCGGAGTGGCCATCTTCAAGACCATCAAAGAACTCACACAAAGGAGAGACCTTTTGAATGCTCAGAGTGTGGAAAGAGATTCGGTCAGCGTAGCCATCTTCAACAGCATCTAAGAACTCACACAAAGGAAAAACCTTTTGAATGCTCAGTCTGTGGAAAGAGGTTCAGTCGGAGTGGCCATCTTCAACGGCATCAACGAACACACACAAAGGAGTGACCTTTTGAATGCTCAGTCTGTGGAAAGAGATTCAATCAGAGTAGCACTCATTAACAGCATAAAATAACTCACACAAAGGAGAGAACTTTTGAATGCTCAGTGTGTGAAAAAAGATTTAATCGGAGTGGCCATCTTCAACGGCATCAAAGAACACACACAAAGGAGAGACTCACACCACCCCATTTGAGGTAGGCTAGGCTTAGAGAAGGTGACTGGACCAAGATCTCTCAGCAAGCTTCCACTGGATTTTGCAGATACTTTTCTGGCGCTCTACACCACGTCAACACGGGCTCTTCACAATGCTGCTCTAATGCCGGCACTCCAACAATTTCAGGTGTCTTTTCTCTGCCCCATACTTGAATCAGAAACCATGCCTTTCCCCAACCTGAGGAGGTGTGGAAAGTGGAGTCCAAATTATGCCTTCATAACTAAGTTGGCCTTCCACTATCAGAAACAATCCCTTGGCGAGGTCCAACCTGAAATTCTCCCTTACTGATTGAATGTGGGTCAGTCTTTCTCAACCTCACAGGGCACTTGTGGGGATAAAACTGGGTGTGGGGGGAAACCATGTACACATCTATGAACACTTTGGAGGAAGGTGTGGCTGGAGAAAGTCACTTTTTGGGCTGTGACTTTTGGTGTTCAGGTGCCCTTTGCCTCCAAGGCCTCCACAGACCTGGCTTGTGATAGATGAATAAAAAGAAAAGTTTATGTTAAATAGGTCTAATTTTAAAGATGAAGTTAGTACCGATTGTTTAGAAGTTAAGAACTTCATGTTGGGGGCAAGTAGGGAGACAACATGTTTTTGTTTGGCATTTTAAAGAAGAATATTGGTTTATTTTTCCCTTTTCCCCTTCTCTTCCTACTCTGATAAGGCCATGAGTTTTAATGTAAATGCCTTCATGGTAGGCTTGCTCAGGAATTATCTCACCAAAGAGCCAGTTCACTTGTGCTGAGAAATTATTACTGCACCATAACAACTGACCAATCAAGGATGGGAGGGTGGACTTTTCTCCTCCCCCACACACCTGCAGTTCTTTTTGCATGGCCTCTCACAGCCCCGTCAAATCAGCTCCAGCCTCCTTCCACCCCACCTTTCCCCCTTCCCCATGAGGGGCGAATTTCCCGCCAGACTGGCAACCCACTTTCACGTTCCCCTTTTTCCAGCTGATCTGAGGCTCAGCCCGAAAACTGATGACAAACTGGGAGCCCTGTTTGTCTATTGGTGGGAAATCCCTCCCTCGGCCAATTAGAGCTCTTGCCCATCTGTTCTCCCCACCTACCTCTCTCTCTCTCTCTCTCGCAACTCCAGACTAAGTCAGTGGAAAGTTTGGGCGTCCAATTTCTGGCTCTGGATTCAGTTGAGGTTGCCTCTGAAGGGGCTTCTGCTCCTGGAGGCGTCACCCTCCTACTGATGGAGCGATCCAGTGAGTACCCCCCCCCCCGAGGTCCAGATCCAAGTAAAATTTGGGGAGAGAATTTGCCCCCAGGTAATTTATAAAGGGGGGGTTACTAGAGATATTCTGCCCCCCGCCCTGTTATGCATTTCCATTGTTTAAATAGAGGAGGAAGCATTTCTGCATCTAGATGGCTCTTCAAAGCACCCCTTCAGCGCTTCGGGGCAGAGACCTTTCCATCTTGGTTGACTCATGGCCCAGACGTGACTGAAAGGATGATTTACTTTGGTGGTGGCCCCAATCCCCGACTGGGCCACTGCACAGATGGGGCTCCACTAGTTGCAAGGTGGCCCAGGTGTGCATGGGAGAGGGGGACTTCAAACCTACCCCCCCTCTCGATGGTAATTATCCCCAGATGGTCCTCTCGGTCTCCAAAATGGTTTCCAACTTCCTTCGTTCCCCCACCATTGATCTTGCTCGAAAGTCTGCTGATCTGGTGGGGGAGATCTCAAAGCAAATAGCCCAGCTGCTGTCAATTAGGCACCCAAGCACCTCTGGGTTTGGCTAGTGAACTCACACCAATAAAAGCAAAATTAGATCTTCATGGGGGGGGGGGGGATAGAACGCTGTTTAAAGCCAACAGAGTTGCAGCGTTGCTATATCTGGATACGCAGAACATAAAAACTCTGTCTCTCTCTACATAGCCACAAAAGTCCTACTCATCCCAATTGTTGTTGAGGCCTCTTAAGTTGTGAGGCCCGAGCAAAGTTCCCTTTGGCAGTGTCAAAACCTGGACTGGAACTCAATAAACTCCTGCAAACATTGGTTCAAAAGATTTTATTGGTACCATCAATGGGTCACAGATGCAAAGCCAATTCTGGGTTGTCTTTGCCAAAGCATCAATATATGAAACCCCACATACTCCATCCCTCCTTCCTTATTCCCGCGCTACCATTCTACAAAGCAAAGGCAGTGTATAAATGAGACAGTCTCCAAGGTCAGGATGAGATAAAGCAGCCATCTGGCCCAGGTACCCCTATTTGTTTCAGCTAAGCGTAAAGAGAAAGTAACATTCCATTCAGACACCTTGCTCCCCCTCCCAGTTGCAGCTAGACTCCCAGGTGCCAGGCTCCCACCTGACAGACAACAAAGGGGGAATAGGGTGAGGGAGGTTGATGTTGCACTGATGACCCTTTGTGCAAAATCCTGGCCATGATCTGGTGACCCCAATCCGGACCATCCCGGAAGTTCTTCAACCACAGTGAATGTTCTTCAGTCAAGTTAGCCTGAGAAAATGATCTTGGGAGATAAGCCGGGACTGAAAAACACTCTGAACCTGCGTAGCTCTTTTGCTGGCTTGGCTGGAAAGTTGTCTGTAACTGGACCCTTTCTTGACTGCCGGCAAGCCCAACATTCAAGTCTTTTTTTTTTAAGGCTGTTGATAACAGTACAAGGTAGGAAGGAATCGGTGGCTCAGCTTGCTGCAGAATTGGTCAAAGCCCTGCTTCTGAAGCCCTGTCATCCAGCCTGGCAAGACGAGATTCTTTAATCAGAAGGGAAAAAGAAAGAAAAGAGGTTTTTTCTGCAGGGACGGCTGGCTTGAGAAGCCTCAGCAGAGTTTCAGAAAGGCCAATCCAGCCAGTTCAGCTGTATCTGAGGTAGAATCCCACCCCTACAGTGGGGCTTTCGATGCCTTGGCAGCTCCAAAGATCCTGGAATGTGACAGGACTGGCCAGGAGGTGCTCTGCAGAGTCCATACAAACGAAAAGGGC
This sequence comes from Sphaerodactylus townsendi, assembly GCF_021028975.2. Lineage (NCBI taxonomy): Eukaryota > Metazoa > Chordata > Lepidosauria > Squamata > Sphaerodactylidae > Sphaerodactylus > Sphaerodactylus townsendi. Next base: position 3,343,802 of record NC_059427.1, read on the forward strand.
AGATCTTGGCAAATGCAGATTAAGGAGCAAGCAGAGAGAAGAGGGCAAAAAGAAGGGACTGCCTCATCTTTCACCCCCTCGTGGGACCCTAGCAGCAACCCTACGTTGCATGAGTGGGAGCATCAGAGACAACTAAAGAGACGTTTTGAAAGGCTTACTATTCCCCTAACATTACGTATGTGGCTATAATGGCTCCAGATGAGCCAGCTGATATTCCAGAGGACTACAGAGACTTCCATGGAGTGTTTATCTTTCTTTTCCATTGCAAGTCAGACTGGCACTAAACTTTCGAAAGGCTGGTCATACTCTAAGACAGTGATGGCAAACCTTTTTGCAACCCAAACCCCACTTATTTATCACAAAGTGCCAACCCAGCAATTTAACCTGAATGCTGAGGTTTTTGTTTAGAAAAAAAACGCTTTGGCTCTTTCCTCTCTCTTTTCCCCACCCCACCCACTCTCGAAAGCAGGGGCTAGCCTGTTCTAGCCTCCAGTGCAAGTCCCACGCCAGCGACCGGGCTTTGTGCTCTCTCTAGCATCTCTGCCTCCTTCATTGGGCGCTGACCCAGTCGCCAGCAGCCACCCGGAGCATTGCAGGCACCAGGCCCTCGCCAGCCGAAGTCCTTCCCTGCTCACCGCTTGGTGCACACATCGCTTGTACTCATAGTGACTCCAGGTCAGTCTTAGATGTGTGTGTGTGTGTGATTTTCCACCCCCCAGCTGATGATGAACTCTTGTTTGCATGCTGCGCTGCCACACAGTGTGAGCTCGAAAGTGCGCCACCTCTGGCACCCGTGCCATAGGTTCGCCATCACTGCTCTATGAGCCCTTGGGAATCCAAACAGTACAATAATTTCAAGGCAAGAATTTGACCCAGGGGTTCATCTGGCCTACAGCATCTCCCCTGGCAGCTCTGGTGTTGTTTTGGAAAAAGAAGGAAGGACTTTGAGACTGTGCATGGATTATAGGGGGCTGAATGCCATCTCCCATGACTAACAAATACTCCTTGCCATTAACTAAGAACCTGTTGGAAAGTCTGGCAAAAGGCAACATTTTCACTAATCTGGACTGTTTCTTAACACAAAGGAAAGAGTTTGAATATTTAGTGATGCCTTTCAGTCTCAGTGGGGCCCCTGGTGTTTTTATGAGCTTCATCAACAAAGTGCTGCACCCTTTCTGTTCAGAAGGGTGGTGGTGTATTTAGATGATGTGCTTATCTACTCTGAGACTATGAAGGAGTATGTGAATGAAAGAAGTGCTTCAGATGCTGAGCGACAACCAGCTTTTTGCCAAGCTGAGTGTGAGTTCCATCGCGACCATCTGGACCTTCTCGGGTATTGGGTGACCAGTACAGGGATTGAAATGGATCCACATAAGGTTCAAGATGTGCTAGGGTGGGAACCTCCCCACACCCACAAGCAGCTGCAATCTTTCTTGGGTTTTGCCAACTTCTGTAGGGATTTCATTCTGTGGTTTGCTCAGACGTTGAAATAAAGTTTTTAAAAGCCCTCCCAATCATCAGGGAGGGCACAACTTGTAGAATGAGGAGATAGTGTGGAGCCAAAAAGCCCGAAGTAAAGAATAACGTAGAGTCCTTTCTTTTATCTTCCATGTGAAACAGGGGGAAAGGTCCCTCTCTGCCCTCTCTCACAAAAAGCAGAGATTATGGGATCTGCCGCACAATGACTGAGAGGGAGGGAAAGGCATCTGTAACAAGCTCTGCTACAAAAAGAATCACCCTTAGCACCAGCGTATAATCGGCTAATGATGTTGAACTGGATTCCAGCAAAGCCTTTGACAGGGTTCCCCATAATATCCTGATGAGTAAACTAGAGGACCGTGGTTGGAGAACCACACTCAAAAGATAGTTGTCAACAGGATGTCATCAGCATGGTGGGAGGTGTCCAGTGGAGTGCCACAGGTTCTGGGCCTGGTAGTTTTATATATTTTTTATAATGATCTGGATAAGAGGGTGTAAGGACTACTTTTGGAGTAAGATCAATTGTTTGCCCATTTCCTTGTCCCCTATCCCTTGTTCTGTGTTTGGTGCCACCCCAACAAACTGTGTTTTATAGTGAAGTGTTGATACTGTATGTTGTTGTGATGCCTGGGTTCTGTTGGTGGGTATTCAGTCAGGTCTGTGGAGAGGTGTATGGGAATGGCACTTTTGATGAGTTCAGGGGCCCACATCAGGATGTGCCCCTCCTGCCATCAAAGGACTGGAGTTAGGTGTAAGGACTCAGACCTGACTGTGGGGAGAGGGAAGCTGTCTTCACCTTCTGATATGTTAATGGATCTTTCCCTTTTCTTTCCCTTTCCTTTGATGCTAGTAGCAAACTAGAAGCAACCCCAGTGACTTCTGAGCAGGAGGGGGTGGCAGGTGGCTGAGAACTATCACTGTGCTGGCCTTGAGATGTTCAACTCCCAAACATTCTTTCCATTGTGTTATTTTCACATTCCATGGGAAACAGGGAGGGGGGGTTTATGGCAGGAACTTTGAGGGGATAAAGGCAACTGTATTTTCATAGCTTGGCAGAACTGGCTTTCTGAAAGAACTAGCTGTTATCAATAAAGACTTCTGATCCAGCATCCAGAGTCTGCTTATTGACTTCAGTCTCAAGACCTGACAACCTAGAGACCAAGCCCTACAAGGAAAGGTTGAGGGATTTGGGAATGTTCAGTCTGGAGAAGAGGAGGCTCAGTGGGGGTGGGGGCAGTGGTGGGATTCTAATTTTTTAACATCCTGGCCTTGGGCAACAGGATATGTCCGTTGCATCGCAGTGGGGAGGTTTTGCAGGTGGCATAACTTTATCCCTTCTGTGTCCTTGAGACGCCTAGGCTCCTAAACAATTATCTTCACTCTTTCTCTGGGGAAAAGGTAGGGGGACTGGTTCAAGGATAAAACTGCCTAAGAAAAGCCAGGTTACCAGATCTGGCTTTCTCAAGCAAGGGACTACTGCCTTACTGCTTTCAATAAACACTGCTGGTCAACCATCAAGAGTCTGTTTATTGGCTGAAGGACAGAAACCTAACAACATGACAGAATTTCCTGATACATTCTACCTGCTTAGGTGAACGCAGATGAATGTACAATGCTGCCTTATACTGAATCACTGCTGGTCCAGCAGGGACAGTATTGTTCGCTCAGACAGGCAGCTGCTCTCCAAAGTTTCAGGCCAACGTCTTTCACTTCAACTAATTCCTGATCCTTTTAGCTGGAGATATTGGGGACTGAACCTGGGATCTTCTGTATACCAAACAGATGCTTAAACACTGAGTCATGACCCTTCCTCAGTGTGTAGGCTCCCATCTGCTCCCATCACCTTTGTACGTATAGTTGTGGATGGAAGAAGTGTCAGAGGTCTTTCTCTTTCAAATGGAAATTAATAATTACTCTTGCATAGGCTCCAGGGAACTGCAAGGAAACAGCCTGAAACACAACAAAGGCATGATGATACTGCATAGTTGGCACAAGACAACAGAACTGGCCCAGTCAGTGATGGATTTTTCTTTGCAATGTCTTTGTTATACCATGTGCATCTATGTCTGTGGTTTCTGGGAAGTAACGAAGACAGATGTGTGACCAATAGACAACTCAGATGCCAGACAAGATGTTCATTTGTATTTTCATGCCAAGATCTGAGTTCCGCAGGGTTACTGAGTTCCGCAGGGCCTGTAAAACGGAGTTGTTCCGCCGGGCCTTTGGAGGGACCAGCTGCTGAAATGGTGCCCCCAGCTGGCCCTTCCATCTAGGCCTACCATTCAATATGACTCGCCGCCCCCCCCCCCCTTTTTTTTTCTCAGGGAGAATTTTAAAAAGTGGGGTTGATCGGACATCTCTATTATTATTATTATTATTGTATTGTTATCGCTGTTTTAAAAGGTTTTAATGCTTTATTTATATTTTTATGCTGTACACCGCCCAGAGCCCCTTGGGGATGGGGCGGTATAAAAGTCTAAACAATAAATAAAATAAATAAATTAGATGTTCATTCTAATTGAACTTACTTGTCCATAATCAATCCTTCTGTTATAAAACTCCATTGTGATTTTCTGTTGCAGTATTTGAGAATTTATACAGATAATCTCACAGGAGTAGGCTGCCATTTGATTGTTAATATTTGATTAACCAGAGATGTTTATGCTGTCTTCTGGGAATCAATCACCTGGAATGAAGGGCTCCAGCTCTTCAGAAGATCTTTCCATACTGTAATCATTGCTAAGATTCCAAGGATCTACCACTGTGTGAATGTGCTGATGTATGAGGAATTGGCCATAAATGAAGCTTGTTCCATGCTCTGATCAAGAGTACCATTTCTTCCCTGTATAGTTTCTGGGACAATAAGAAGTGGTTGGTCTGTGACTGGAGCTATTTCCGCACTTGGTGCAATAATACAGTTTTTCCCAGTGTGAGTTCTTCGATGTTTTGAAAGGCTTGTACTATGACTAAAACTCTTTCCACACTCAGAACTCGGAACACTGAAATGATTTCTCCCCTGTGTGGATTCTTTGATCGGAAGTAAGTTGTGAGCTTTGATGGAAGCCCTTTCCACACTCAAAGCATGTAAATGGTTTCTCTCCTGTGTGGATTTGTTTATGTGAATTAAGGCTTGTGCTCTGAGTGAAGCTTTTACCACACACTGTGCATTTATAAGGTTTCTCCCCTGTGTGAATTCTTGTATGTGAAATAAGGCTTGTGTTGTGACTGAAGCTTTTCCTGCATTCTGTGCACATATATGGTTTTCCCCCTGTATGGACTCTTTGATGGATAGTCAAGTGAATTCTGTAACTGTAGCCCTTTCCACACTCGGAGCATGTATATGGTTTTTCCTCAGTGTGAATTCTCTGATGCATTGAAAGGCAGGTGCTATGACAGAAACCCTTTCCACACTCAGAACATGAAAATGAGTTCATCCCCATGGGTATTTTCTGCTTGGAGATAAGACTTGTGATATCACTTAAACTCTTCCCACACTCAGAACATTCAAGAGGTATCTCCCCAGCATGGATTCTTTCAGAGAAAGCAAGACCTGCTCTTTGACTGAAATTCTTTCCACACACTGATTATTCCCCTGTGTGAATTCTTTCATGTCTAAGAAGATGCATGCTCCAACTGAAGCTTTTTCTGCACATGGGGCAAGTATATGGTATATCCCCAGTGTGGATTGCTTCATGATAAGTTAGATTTGTGCTTTGACTGAAGTTCTTTCCACAAACTGAGCATTTGTATGGCTTCTCCCCAGTGTGGATTCTTTCATGTCTTACAAGATGTGCGCTTTGATTGAAGCGCTTTCCACACACTGAACACTGGTATGGTTTCTCCCCTGTGTGAATTATTTGGTGCTTGTTAAGATGGGACTTCTGATTGTCGTGCTTTCCATACACTGAGCAGCTGTATGGCTTCTCTCCTGTGTGGATTCTATGGTGATACTTAAGGTTTCCTTTCTGACTGAAGCCTTTTCCACATTCAGAGCATCTATATGGTTTCTTCACAGTGTGGTTACTTGAATATGAAAATTCTGTGCTGTGGCTGATGGTTTCTTCATACTTCTCATTTTCTCCCCCATGTGCCTTCTTTGATTTGTGCGATGATTGGATTCATTACCTAAGATTTCAACACTTGGAGAAAGCTTATTCAGGCTCAGTCCGCACATGCAAAATAATGCACTTTCAAGCTGCTTTCAGTGCTCTTTGAAGCTGTGCGGAATGGCAAAATCCACTTGCAAACAGTTGTGAAAGTGGTTTGAAAACGCATTATTTTGCGTGTGCGGAAGGGGCCTCTGTTTGTCTAACTCATTATTTCCTTCTTGAAGTGGAGTTTTATGGAAGCCTATAAATTCATAAGGAAAAGGTTTCTTTCTCCACTCCAGTTTTTCTTCAGTTTTCCATTTGTCCTCTTTCTTAGCCTCCCTTCCATCATCTGCAGGAACAGAAAAAGAAACCAGATGAGGGAGAAGTGGAGCCTCTTTCTCCTGGGGTTTATTTTTACTTTGGGGATATTCATGGTGGTTTCCTTGCTAGAAAGATTCCATCCAGGAATCCCAGAGAAAGAAAAAGTAGCTAGGTAAACTACTTTACAGTAAGGTAGATAGGATTACTTAGCTTAATTTTCAACTAAATGGACTGGAAGTGATGGGAGGTTTGTGTGTGTAAAGTATAATAATTAGAGCTGAGTATGTTCTAAACCAAGCCAGAAATAGGTTCTTATTTGATTAGTTTGGTTGGAAGTTTGGTCCACCCACTGGAAGAGTAACAGATCTGTTGAGGAGAGGGTGGGCTTCTATTCCTCAACATTCATCTCCTCTCATGGAGTAGCCCTGCTCCCCAGATGTTGAGACTAGAATGCAACTCCGTTTTCCAAAAGAAGCTCATGGCAAGAGGAAGAGCCTGAGGATGAGCAGAACCACACAAGGGGTAAAGCCAGGTGCTTTCCAATCAAGGACGTAGGTAATGGGGAGGTTCTCGGGTTCACCCCCCCCCCCCCCATTGATGTCCGAAGCTCCGCCACCCCCCCGTTTGTGGGTTTGCAAAACATTTTTAGTGTTTTTTGGTTTTTGGCCTGCAGGGGGTGCATTATTTAAATTAGCAGCACCAAACTTTCAGGGATTGTTTGGGGGACTCTTCTGATGCTACTACCCAGGTTTGGTGAGGAGTTTTAGTTCCAGGAGTCCAAAGTGCATGGACTCCCAAATGGGGTGCCCCCCATGCTCCATTGTTTCCAATGGGAGCTGAGTAGGAGATGGGGGCTGCACTTTGGTCCATAATTTTGGACACCCCTAATCGTCCACCAACCTGGGTGGTATCATGAGAGAGAGTCTCCTAATAAGTTTGGTGCTTCTTTCTTAACAATTGTACCCCTGACAGCAGGCACCTCCCAGAACCTACAGATTCTCCTTTTAAATCCACCCCCTTCAGCATGGATTTAAAGGGAGAATCTGAGGTCCTCAATTTAGAAGAAGAAGAGTTTGGATTTATATCCCTTTTTTTCTCCTGTAGGCGACTCCAAAGAGCTTACAATCTCCTTGCCCTTCCCCCCTCACAACAAACACCCTGTGAGGTGGGTGGGGCTGAGAGAGCTCCGAAAAGCTGTGACTAGCCCAAGGTCACCCAGCTGGCGTGTGTGGGAGGCACAGGCTAATCTGAATTCCCCAGATAAGCCTCCACAGCTCAAGCGGCAGAGCAGGGAATCTAACCCTGTTCCTCCAGATTAGAATGCATCTGCTCTTAACCACTACGCCACATTGAAAGTGATGTCTGTTTCCAGGGTGGGGGATAATCCACCCCAAAACAGCCTTGAAAAGCATCACTTTCAATGTTGTTCTTCAGGGGACCCCAGATTCTCCCTTTAAGGTGGATTTAAATGGAGAATTTGGGCTCTCTAGTTTAAACACCTTTGAAAAGTGATGCTGTTTGGGGGTGGATTCCAGCACTGCTGGTTGCCGACTGGGAGCCCAGCTGGTGGGGGGCAGGGGAGTCTGCTGTCCCGGCCTTGGAGAGCTGCTTTTGTAAGCGCTAGGCCGGGGGCAGAGCTTGGGGAGGCGTGGCCATGCCCTAGGGGCGGGTGGGGGTGTGGCCCCTCCGAACCCTCCCCCATAAAAAAATCTATACCTATGTCCCTGTTTCCAATCAACCTGATTCTCCAGTAGCTGGTGATTGTAGCTATGGAAACCCACAAGGAGGTCCATGCCCTACAAGGAGAGACTTAGGAAGATGGGTATGTTTAGTGTGGTGAAGAGAAGGTTAAGAGGTGACATGATAGTCATGTTTAGATATTTGAAGGGATATCATGTTGGCGAGGGAGCAAGCTTGTTTGCTGCTGCTCCAGAGACTATGACCAGGAGTAATGAGTTCAAGGTGAAGGAAAAGAGATTCCACCTAAACATCAGGAGAAACCTCCTGATAGTAAGGAATGTTTGACAGTGGAATCCACTACCCCACAGTGTGGTGGAGTCTCCTTCTTTGGAGGTTTTTAAAGAGAGGCCACCTGTCAGGAGTGCTTTGATTGTGTGTTCCTGCATTGCAGGGGATTGGACTTGATGGCCCTTGGGGTCTCTTCCAACTCTATAATTCTATTAGTCATTCAGTTAAATTAGGATAGTCAGTTACAAGCCCTACTTTACAGTGGCCCCACACTTTCAAAGAAGCTCAGGGATGGAAGTACCACAAATGGGATACACCTTTCAATGTGTTGCTATTGTCCTCTCAGACTGGGAAGGTATTTTCAGAGGCATCCCTCCCAACAGATGACTGAAACTTCTCCCTGCAAGAAAGAAAGAAAGATGAATATGAAAACTCAGAGCTAGATTGTTTGTGTGTTGGTTGAGGGCAACACAGCAGCCATAGAATCATAGAGTTGAAAGAGACCACAAGGGCCATCAAGTCCAACCCCCTGCTGTACAGGAACACACAATCAAGGCACTCCTGACATATGTTCAACCAGCTTCTGTTTAAAAACCTCCAAAGAAGGAGACTCCACCACTCTCTGAGGCAGTGAATTCCATTGCCAAACAGCCCTGACAGCCAGGAAGTTCTTCCTAATGTTTAGGTGGAAACTCTTTTCCTACAACTTGAATCCTAGTCTCTGAGGCAGCGGAAAACAAACTTGCTCTTTTGACATGACATCCCTTCAAACATTTAAACATAGCTATCATGTCCCCCCCTTGCGTTTGCTTCTCCAGACTAAAACATCCCCTCCCTCATTCCTTTGGCAAGAATAATGCACTTTCAAACTGCTTTCAGTGCTCTTGCTGATGCTGTCTTGCGGAATAACAAAATCCACTTACAAACAGTTTTGTGAAAGTGGTTTGGCAACATTGGCCCACTGCTTATTGCGTGTGCGGAAGGGGCCTGAGTCTCTCCTCGTAGGGCATGGATTCCAGAACTTTTACCATTTTGGTTGCCCTCCTCTGGACACGTTCCAGTTTGTCAATATCCTTCTTAAACTGTGGTGCCCAGAACTGAACACAGTACTCTAGGTGAGATCTGACCAACGCAGATTAGAGTGGTACAATTTCTTCCCTTGATCTAGAAGACACTATAGTCTTATAGAGGCATCCCAGAATTGCATTGTCTTTCTTGGCTGCCAGTCAACAGAACAGGCCTCCTTTTACTCTCCCCCTTCTTATTTTAGAACTGATCAAGGCACCCTGGGTATATACCAGAATGGAAATTCATAATTATGTTTTTATGAGTTGTGAATGCTGTCATGAATATGTTGTGAGCTGCCCTGAGGCCATCAGGGGAGGGTCGAATTTCCATTCTACCATGGAAGGCTGTTGATGACCTTGGGCCAATCACACACACCAAAAGTACAGCAGGTAAGTATTCCAAAGTCCATGGTTGCAGAAAGCACTGCAGGTGGAGAGTCAGCATGGTGTAGTGGTTAAGAGCAGGTGAACTCAAGCTGGAGAACCGGGTTTGATTTTCCACTCCTCCTGCTATTAATTTGAGCATTTATATAAATCCCCACACAGTATTTTATTTCAGAAGAGGGAGGTTCTGGAAAATCAGGAAGTTATTCAAGAGAAGAATGAAATGGGGAAAAAAGAGCAGAGGAGGTCAAGTCTATTTAAGATACATCGAAGTTATGTAAACCCATAATAATAAGAAACTGGGTCAGAGACTGCCAGTGTAGTAAACAAGGACAAAATCCAACTTTTATTATGACCAACTAAACTGAAACAAAAACACTGAACAGGTACAGTGAGAACCAGATACTGCAAAAATGCTACAGGAGGGTGGAAAAAAACAGGTAGTTCAGGCCATGATCTTAAGGTTTGACCTTGTGTGCTTCTTCTGTGTAACCCGTGAAAGTTGAGACGTGAAGAAGGAGGAAGGAGCACAGCTGTGGTAAAACCACTTACCCGATAGTCAATAAAATGAACAAAGAGAGAGAGTTTTTAGAGGTACAAATGATGTATGGCCATTTTATCACCTTATTAGGCGCTGGAATTTTTTTTTTCCTTCATTTATTTTTATGGGTGTGACTTTCTGAGTGAGACTCAAGACAGCTTGCAACATCCCCCGCCCCGCACTTATCCTCCAAACAACCCTCCTATGAGGTAGGTTAGCTGGAGAAAGAGCAGGGACCACTGGGGAAGTGGGGTGGAAGGTTGCTGTGAATTTCCTGCATTGTGCAGAGGGCTGCTTGGTTTCTGTATGGTTTCCAGCTTTATGGTTTCTGTGTCCCGCTGACTGCCCTAGGTCCACCCAGCAAGATTTGGGGTGACTGTTTGTAACCCATGCCATATTAGTATTTTTGTTTTGTTTGGATCTTAGGGCCCAGGGGATTAGAGCTCACTGAGCATGTGCAGTTGGTAAGCTTGCTTACTTATTACCAACTGCAAGAGCTCCACCCTCCTCAGTTGATCTGGCCTGCAATAGAAGGAAGGCCTACAGTTCAATTGAGAGAATTACTTATTTTGTTTACAGGCCCAAATTGAGGAAAGACCTGCAGCAGCTACATCAGATGCAGAAGGCCAGATGAGAGAAGGAGAATTATAGCCAGATTAATAGTTTGGACTTTCTTGCTATTCTTTCATTATTGGACACTGTTAGTGGTAGCAGCTATTCCCAGGCTTTTTCTTTGCTTGCAGCGCTTTAAGAGATTTTATTACAATTGAGTTGTGCTGCATATATATGTTCACTATATGTCACTGGCGTTCCTGCCTAGGGACATGGGGTACCCCTTGTCCCCGGGCGCATCGATTGAAGATCGCATTGAAGCCGCCAGAACATCCTCCTACACAGCGAGGGATTGAGCAAAGCCTAGAAAGCAGGCGCTGAAGCAGCCCACTGCTCCCAGTGCCTGTCGTAAACATACTCTGTCTGATGGCCTGGAGTATCCAGGGGGCGGGGAATTTGAAGTCCCATAGGCCTCTTAGGAGCAGGACTGGGGAGCTCCGCCTCCCCTCCCTCTAACCCAGCATGCCTTGTCGCGCTGAAGTTAAGTGTGGCATTTCTCAGAAGCTAACTTCTCCCCGGCAGGCGGAAACCCGCGGAAGGAAAGAGCAAAATGGGCAGGGAGCCCAGAAGCAGCGGCAGAACTGAAGATGATTGCTGAGTGTTTGCTTGGTAGGCAACCTTGGATGGGGGGGGTGACATGTGAGAGATTTACAATGGCTTAAGATTTAATTTGTGTACACTGGCTTGGAGCTGTTTCTCAAAGGCTAGCTTGACCCTACCTCCCACAGGAGTTGAGTGGCGAGGACACAATTAGGAAAGTGGTAGGGAGAGAGCCATGCACCTATTTTGCTGGGGGTAGGAGGCGATTTATGAGAGATGATGCTGATATTTGCTTATTAAAACTGGATAGAATTTGTGAAAACGTGAGATTTACATGTACTTAAAAGTTAATTCCCACCCGCACTAAGCTTGGAGGCTGTTTCCTCAGGCTAACAACCCTACCTCATAGGGTTGAATTGTGAGGGAGACACAATTAGGAAAGAGAGTTGGTGGGTAGAAAGCCATGCATATTTTGCTGGTAGTGGGAGGTATTTTCGCATTTAGATGGTCCGCAAAATCATTTGTTTAGTCATTGTAGGAGGGTGAGTCGTCCATACCTGGGAGTAGGGTAGGGCGGCACCAAACTCCAGATTTAATACGGGCTTAGTTTACTTAGATTCGCCCCTGTTTCCTAGGTCTCCCATGGAGATTGATGTGGCCAAAGATAAGTAGGTTACATGTTCCAACCTAGATCTCCCAGGTCCTAGCCTCACTCCCTAACCAAAAGTTGTCCCCCAGATCTCTTGTATATTATAAAAGGCAAATGTCGTGTCTCTCTCCCCCACCCCCACCCCCCTGCGCCGCATATTATAAAAGGCAAAGGACCTGATTGGGGAGGGTGGGGGCAGAGAAACCTCCTGGAGAATCTGCAAAGGGTTCAGGTCTATGGCATGCAAACCCCTTTTGGTGCATTGTCGAAGGCTTTCACGGCCAGATTCAACTGGTAGTTGTGGGTTTTCTGGGCTGTGTGGCCGTAGTCTGGTAGATCTTGTTCCTAATGTTTCGCCTGCATACTGTCAACCACACTTTTGCATACCAAGTTCCACCCAAGCACTTACTGATTGGTTCCCCACCCTGGGACATGGACAATATATACCCCACTGAAACATTCCCTTCTCACTGGACACAGTGTGTAGCAGACTTCCCTCTGTGATAGGATACACCTCTGAAGATGCCAGCCACAGATGCAGGCAAAACGTTAGGAACAAGAGCTACCAGACCACGGCCACACAGCCCGGAAAACCCACAACAACCCTTCTTTTGGGTTTTCCTTCTCCTGCCCCCAAAGCCTTCCCCTCCCTGCCTTATGTCTCCATACGTTGCTACTTGCCCCCCTGTGCAAAAGCGCTTGGAATTTGCCTCCCCACCACTACTCCACGCATTTCTCACTCACCAGATGAAGGAGGGTGCAAATGCTGCTACGCCTGGGAAAATTCACCGCCGCCTTCCCGGGGTAGCATTGCGGGGGGCGGGGGGGGGGGCGCCTGAACGGAAAATTGACTCTCAGTTCACCCCACCCCCCCAGCCACCCAAGGTCTCTCTCGTTAACCCTTCTTGGAGCATCGCTCTGCAAGAAGCCAGCAGGGGGACTACTACCTACAACAAAATCAAGCACAAACATCTGGAACCCCTGGCTACACCTGCATTGCAGCATGAGTTTATGCGTGATTCTTCATCAAAGTGCTTTGACTCTTGAAAACCCCCAAGATCTGGCCGGTCTCATTGGATGCGTGGTTTTTGTGCTGCTGTCTACAGACTAAGGCCTGCTCTGCAGGATCGTGGTGTCATGGTGTCATTTCACATGATTGTAAAAATCATCGGTTTAAAATCACCTGGACCTGGCTTTCACCCAGTCACCGCCTCCACCCTTCCCTCGAAAGACTCTTGCTTGGAGGTACTCTTTGCGAAACTCCATTCAAGAGTTAAAGGGAAAGAGTCGCAATTCCTAGAGAGGCACAGCTCAAGAAAACCACCCCTCCTTGCACAATCACTTCCGGCTTCCCTGTCCCAGCTGCCAGGTGGTTGGCTGATGCCGATGAGTGGAGGGGAGGCGGGGCATCATTGGCGGATTTTCTTTGAAAATAAAGAAGTAGGTAAGCAATAGAGGAAGATTTGCTGTGCAAAACATGTCTCCGTTTTGAGAGTGGAACAATCTGGGGGTTTTGGCTGCATTGGGGGTGTTGCAAAAAAACCCTGCAAGACCCCCCATGCCCTCCCCCCAACTCCCCAGTGCATCAAGAATATTAACTAAGCCTCATGATTGAACCCCTGGGGGGGCCCGGATTGCAGACCTTCCCCTCCCCCAACTGGCACCCTGGCAGCTGCTCTTCTTCTCCTTCTTCCCCGGAGTCTGAGATGTCCCTTCCTGGGAATCCTCCTCCGGTCTCTGCTGCACCTTCTGCTCCTCTGGGCTCCTTCTGCGCCTTTGGCTGCTGCCTCCCAAGTCCAGCAAAACAGCCTCTCATCCTTCCCATCAGCCTGCCTTTGTTGTGGGGCTGTCGAGGTCCCAAAAAAGCCTGCAGGTCTTTTGGTTGCTGTTCTGAAAGACCAGAGGTGAGGGGGGGTGTTTCCTCCTCTTCACTCTTCTAGCAGATCTTTTCTGGGCGACTTCTGACACTTGATACGCTTCTGCAGCCTTGGCTAAAATACAGTCTCCTCTTGCAGTCTGGGACGCTTGGGACAATCTGGTCCCTTCTGAAGGAGTCAGCAAACCAGACTGAGGTTTCTCAAGTCTGCCACAAACTGCTTTGCTTTCTTACAAGACAAACATTTGAATTTATTCATCAAGAGAGGGGTTTTTTTGCTGCCTCTCCAGAGAACCTGCCTGAGGTGGCTTAAAAAGCAAAACTTAATTTTAAAAAAACTTAAAAAGCTAAGAGTTGCTAATTAAAATTGAGCATTGAAAAACCCAGCCAGAACTTTAAAACATGGACCGTCGAGGAGTTTAACTTTCCAGACCAGAAGCACCCTATAAAGATCAACTCTGGAATTAAAGGTACCCTTCAAAAGCCTCGTTTTTTCTGGGCATGCCGTCCTCTTCAAACTTGTTAGCATATTTAGATTTCTCCACTGCCCAGGTAGTAAAAAACTACAAAAGCAATCATGTTGGAGCCCTTCAGAGCTCAAAACAGCCCTTCCCTTTCTCCAACTCCTCTGCAGCTCTGTTGGTTTCCCCGAAGAAACCCAGCTACAGTTTGGATCTTCTCCAGTGGCAGGATTGGGGCCACCCAGTTCCTCTGGGACTTTAAGCAGCTCCGCCCTCCTTATCTGTCTCCTATGGTGTAAATTGGCATCCAGTTTCAGTGAAGGCTTCAGGAATCTTTACTATACAGTTACCGATGTTTCTATTAAGCAGTGGATGACCTTTTTAGAAAGCCTTTTTGCTTGATCCCTGGAAGGATGAAGATCAGAATAACCAGGAGCATACTAGTTTGTTTTCTGTGGGCTACTTCTTGGCCCCAGGTCACTGAGCTGGCTTGCATGGCAGAGTGGGGATTCAATCCTGCATCCTGCTAGCCTAACCTGACATTCTAGCCACTGTACTACTTAGTGGCTAAGAGCAGGTGCACTCTTATCTGGAGGAACCGGGTTTGATTCCCAGCTCTGCTGCTTGAGTTGTGGAGGCTTATCTGGGGAATTCAGATTAGCCTGTGCACTCCCACACATGCCAGCTGGGTGACCTTGGGCTAGTCACAGCTTTTCGGAGCTCTCTCAGCCCCACCCACCTCACAGGGCAAGGAGATTGTAAACCCCTTTGAGTCTCCTATAGGAGAGAAAGGGGGGATATAAATCCAAACTCTTCCTCCTCCTCCTCCTTCTTCGTCCCTCCTACTACTTATCCGCTCATTTCAGACTTTATCTGTCTTACCAATGTATCAGACGTCCAGAGGTCTAACACCCTGAATTCTAATATGGTCTTCCATGAATCAGAGCTCACTTCTTCAGAGGGAGATGTCACATTTGTGCATTTTTGTGTGTCTTTGAAATCTCAATTCCAAAATCGATTTGTGGTTTGCAGGAGGTCTTAGATTTGGCACTTGCCTGTACAAAAGAATCTGATAGAAGTGGAAGGTGATCCATTGGTCCAGGTGGAGGCTCTTCTGCTGTCCCTGAATCAGGAGAAGGTCTTGATGCCTCTGAGGCCAGGAGCAGAAGGGAACTGTGGGAAGAGACAATGCAGAAGAGCCTGAGAGACAACAATGGCTTCCCTCCAGATGTGCAGCGTGAACAGTTCAGGCAGGAGACTGAGGGTCCCCGGGAGGTTTGCAGCCGACTCCACCACCTTTGCCATCAGTGGCTGAAGCCAGAAAGGCACACCAAGAAGGAGATGCTGGATCTGGTGATCCTGGAGCAGTTCCTGGCAGTCCTGCCCCTGGAGATGGAGAAATGGGTCAGAGAATGTGGGTCTGAGACCAGTTCCCAGGCGGTGTCCCTGGGAGAAGGGTTCCTCTTGAGCCAGGCAGAGAACAAGAAGTGGGACCAGCAGGTAAGAGAGATTCATGTAGGTAGTGGGAGGGTCATAGAATATGATCAAGGATCCTCTTGAAATTGATGTGAATTACCCCAACTTTTTGCAGCCCACAGCCTGCTTTTTCCCTCTTTCTTTTCTCATCTGCCTCCCCTTTCTTGACACCCTCTTTTGTTTCAGGTGCAGGAGCAAATCGTGCAGGAGCATTACCACAGAGCTGCTTTTCCAGGTAAGAACAAAAAGGGTGTCGCTTCCAACGCATGTCCTCCTTGAGAGTAGGTGGGCTGCAGAATTGGTTTAAGATCACTCCAAGATAATTTGATAAACACAGTATGGCAAATTGGGGCCAAGCTGCTCCAAACTCAAATGATGATGGGCCATGTTAGAAATTGGGAATAGAGTGCATTGGGGCAATAAAAAGGCTTACAAAACTATAAACTTTGTGGAACTGTTATGTTGTAATATTATTTAGCATGTTATTGTTTGTTAGAATTTTAATTTTATTTTTTGTACTATTGTGAGCAGCTCTGAGCCAGACACAGCAGGGAATAGCAGGATAAAAATCAAATATAAACAAATACTAACCTCCAATGCTTTTAACTAAAGAACTTTTTGGTACCCAGTTTTCAACAAGTAAGGAGCAGTCAGAGATCACAGGTCTTAAATGGATGATGGTAGAAGTCAGGAGTTGGGTGATTTGAAAATTGTGTTCTGTGTGACTCGGTATTAACAGCCAGTGTACAAAAGTTTTGTTGGGAAAAAAAGTCTTTGGGTTTTATTTTTTGTCAAAAATGTTTTTGTAAACACTAATTTTCAGCACTATGATGTCACTGGGCCCATCATTCTCTGTGAATGTGACACTCTGTGATTATTATTATTATCAATAACTTTTTATATATAGGACAAAGACAGTACTAGTGAAAGCACAGAGCAACAACAACGCTGAGATACTCAAATGACAAGCAGTACAGTTGTACTAACTGAGGTAAACATATGCTGTAAGCTGGTTCATCAGAGTCTGTGCAGAGTTCTCTCTGGTAGCAATAAGCTGAAGAAGTACTTAACCCCCACCCAATTTCCTATAGTTTTCCCCTGAAAACTGATATTTATGCTAACTGGAGTTGTACCTAAGCCAGCTTCCTTTCTCCAGTCCCAAGCAAACCCTCCTCTCTGGTGTTAGTGGCTATTTTTGCCAATCAGAACCATTTCCCATATAGTCCCATCTCTGTCAAGCACCTGGTAACTTTCATCACAAATACCTAAACTGATCTAACCTGGATTGTTCGTTGTCTGAAAGGGATTAAGGTATTAAGTCGGCTAGGATGATCCCATGTGGACTGGACTGGAATACTTATATTGAAATGTACTCTAGGGAGCCAGTGCTGTATAGTGGTTAAGACTGAAGGATCTTAATCTGGAGAACCGGTTTGATTCCCCATTCCTCCACATGAGCGACAGACTCTTATCTGGAGAACCAGATTTGTTTCCCCACTCCTACATTCCTGTTGGGTGACCTTGGGCTAGTCCCAGTTCATTCAGCTCAGCCCACCTATCTCACAAGATGTCTGTTCTGGGGAAAGGAGTTTGTAAGCCCCTCCCTACAGGACAGAAGGTGTGTGTGGGGGGGTATAAATCCAATGCAAATACAAAGAAGATAATAGGTCAGTGGTATCTCACATCATTGTCGCCTAGCTTGAATGTCAAACTATTAATACTTCACCAATAGCAAGGCTACCTTTTTCCATAGGTTCTAGTTCTGCCCATGTGCCATCAAATTCTGGGATTTGGTAGCTGCATTTCTCTAATTGATTTACCACTGCCTCCTCTTTGCAGTTCAGAATTGTTCTTTGTTAATTCTGTGAATTATGTACCATTGAACAATACACCACTTTTGTAAATATGGAATGAAATAAGTATTCTGAAGTCAGGATACAAGGATAGTTGCAACTATGAGCCAAGAGAGGAAGAATCTTATTGTCTCCATGGGGATTAAAGTACTCAGAAAATACAGAATGCCTTCCATTTACCTTCTCATCCATCCAGGTGG
This sequence comes from Sphaerodactylus townsendi, assembly GCF_021028975.2. Classification (NCBI taxonomy): domain Eukaryota; kingdom Metazoa; phylum Chordata; class Lepidosauria; order Squamata; family Sphaerodactylidae; genus Sphaerodactylus; species Sphaerodactylus townsendi. The sequence goes on from NC_059427.1 coordinate 3,361,320, forward strand.
TGCCCTACATTCTTTGCCATCTAGCTGGGGCAGAGAGAAAGCAGATTCCGTGCAGCCTGGTTGGGTAAGTGTGGAACTCTGGCTCTTGCCCCAGGTGCCTCTTCTCACCCACCCCTCCCCCGGCCCAGGAAAATCTGTCCCATCTCTTATCTTGGCTGCAATCTGTGCTACTCACTGGGTAGAAAATGACAACATTTCATGGAGGTTCACACCGTGGACACTGAAAATTTATAATATTCCTTTTGGACTGGCCTTAGAAGGGGAAAATTTCTTACATTATCTCTGAAGAGAAAGAAGTATTTGTTTGTTTCCCATTTCAGGGTCTGGTGACCTTTGAGGAGGTGTCTGTTTATTTCTCTGAGGAGGAGTGGGCTCTGCTGGATTCAGACCAAAGACAGCTTCACAAGGAAGTCATGGAGGAAAATTATCAGAATGTGGCCTCTCTGGGTAAGGCTCTCCTTTACCCTGATTCAAGGATGGTGAAGGCAGAAGTCCTTCTAAGTAGGACCCCAACCCTGATCTAGATGGCCTAGGCTAGCCTGATCTCTGCAGCTTTCAGAAGCTAGGCAGGGTCAGTCCTGGTTGGTACTTAGCTGGGAGACCACCAAGGAATCCCAGGGATGCTGTGCAGGGGAAGGCAATGGCTAATCACTTCTTCCAGTCTCTGACCTTGAAAATCTAACAAATTTGCCATAGTTTGTCTGTGACTTACTGGCATTTTCCACCACCACCAGTAACGACTCTTTCAGTGGAGACTCTTATTAAGGGAATGTAGAAGGTCCAAATGCAGGAAAGGAAGGGGGTTCTGCACAATTACTGGACTCTGTCAGTAAAAGTGTATAAGCTAAAATATTGATTTGTAACGAAACAGGAACACAACAGAGGAGGAAGGCTCACCCTTGATTTCTCTTTGAGGATTGAGCAAACTCAGTGTTCTTCAGTGGGAACAAAATCTTGAATGCAGGAAAAATCATTTGAAAGCAGGGCAGGAGGAGGGTTGTCCTCCAAAACAGTTTATGGGATGTCAGTGAGACCTCATCTTTGGCCTTTCAAGGAAGCCTTGAAAACGAGCATTTTAAAGAATGATGATAATAATATTTGTATTTGAATAGGGCTCTCAGTTGGCATTTTACAAAGTTCAGAAAGACATTTTCTTTCCCTGAGGACATTACAACCTCCCATGGGAATTGAGGAGAATCTGTGTGGGATGGAGGGGGAAGAAGGGAAGTACTGTGGTCCTTCTGCCATATTCATTCAACTTACACTAGTGTATGCTTAGTGTTAGGTCGACTGACTTTGGACATTTACCAGATTCTGATATTGATAATAGAAATCTTTATTAATAGTTGGCAAGGCAGAGCACCAAACAGTCCAAAGCCAGTTCTGAGAATCATGGGAAAAATCATCAGAGATATCGGATGAGCTCATCCCCCCCACCCCTACCCTGCCCACGGTACCATCTGGTAAGATTTGGGAATAGTTTTGACTAGCAGTGTGATCATGTTGCCTAGCAGCAGAGAGCAGGAATGCTCACTTCCCACCTACCTGAAAGCGAAGCAGACAGATAAGCCCCAGCTTCCCCCTCCCATCACAGCTGGGTTTGGCAGGATGACCCTTGGCTGCCACTCTCCTGGCAGGAGTCCTGTCCTAATTTGATGGAAGCAGCAGGAAAAGGCACAAGTAGCTAGAATCCCATAGTCATTACAAGCAGGATCCTGACCCTTAGGCACAGCTCACAAACTCAGTAAAATGAGGTGAAACAAGAACCCACCAAGAAAAACAGGATTTTTCTAGATGAAGTTTGGCTCTATTTACATTCAACAAAACCTTTATTAGGCATTAAGTAGAAAAATATAAAAGAGAAATATGAAAGGAGTTTAAAATCAGATACAGAACGAACATGAGATAGAGATTGGTATCATTAAGGTGACGAGTTACACATCTTAAGCACTTGCCATAAAAAGATGGTACCAGCTTTAAATTATAGAGGTTCTTTAACATGGAGTCAGACACAAGGGCAGGAATGGTATGTCTTAACATTAAGTATTGGGGCAGATGAAAAGGATATGCACAAGAGTTTCAGGTGTGTTCAAACACTAAGGACAGTGTCTGTCATGAGTTGGAATGTTCTGTAATTGACCAAAGAACAAAGCAGTGGGGAATGCATTACATCTGGCCCTTGTTATTATCCACCTATGTTTGGGCTCTGTCAAAAATGGCAAGTATCTAGTCCTCTGTCCTAATTTGGGCAGAATGCCAAGACTGAGAGGAGAACAAGTCTTCCTGGCTTGATTTATGAGAAATTGTTGTTCTTGGTCAAAAAGCCTCCTTTTGACAGCACTCAGGATCTCTTTCAGGGGAAGCATAAGGACGGCTTCTAGAGATAGGCCAAGCAAAGATAATTTAGTTATTACAAGCAACCACCACTCTGAAGACTGTAGATCTGGCAATGCTGTATAAATTAGACTGTTGGATTCCATGTTAAAACACAGTCTAATCCAATACTTAAATGTAAGCATCAATGCCCTGGTTTCTAGAAAATGTTGTCCAGATTCCGGGCACAAGACTGCATATGGTACACAGTGGGGCACTCCAAAGATCTTATAGAGGAAGATAGACTGTAATTGCTCAACTGATCTGTTCCAATCCAGAGGGGGGGGGGGGGGGGCTATACAAAAATCGGTGTGATGTTTTATCGTTGAATACCTGAATCCAAGCAGAATCCCCTTCTCTCCCTTTGTGCGTACCATTCAGGCGTTTAAAATATTTGGTTTCTCCTTTTTTGCCATTGTGAGTAGGTAAGATTCAGATCGCCTGGTTTAAAAATCTGAATATTTCTTATAGTTGGGATGTCTGAGGATAAATGGTCTTTTTTTTCCTCTATAGAAAGACTTTTGGTTCCCAAACCTGATTCCATATCCCCACTGGAAGAAGCAGGAGATCCACTTCACCAGGCCCCTGAAGAAAGAAAGAGATCAGCAGGTATCTGCTTCCTTGTGTGGTGGAAGAAACTACCATGTTTCTATGGCTACATTTTATGGACAGGAGAATGGAGGGATTCCTCAAAAGGCAACATCCAGGAAAGCTTTCTTCAGTGTGAAAGAAACCTTTGTTGATTTTTATACACATTGGTTTATTAATATATTGTTTGCCCACATTTATTAATATGATCAGTTCATAAAAGCCAGAAGCCAAGAAGAGTGTAAAATAACCACTGAGTTGCCTCAGTGCAATCCTGAGAGCAATCCAGTTGCCTGAGAGCAATCCTGAACAGATCAACCCTAATAGTCAGCAAAGCAGGGCACCAAACAGTCCAAAGCCAGTTCTGAGAAACGTAGGAAAAATAATCAGAGATATAGGGTGAGCTCATCCCTCCCCCACACTGTACCATCTGGTGAGAAACTCAAAGATCTGGGAATAGCTTTGACTAGCAGTGTGATCATGTTGCCTAGCAGCAGAGAGCAGGAATGCTTGCTTCCCAGCTATCTCAAAGTGAAGCAGAAAGAGAAGTCCCAGCTTCCCCCTCCCATCACAGCTGGGTTTGGCAGATTAACCCTTGGCTGCCAACCTCCTGGCAGGAGACCTGTCCTAACTAGATGGAAGCAGCAGGAAAAGGCACAAATAGATGGAACCCCATAGAGTAGTCATATAAGGTCTTACAAGCAGGATCTTGACACTTAGGCATGACTCAGAAATCCAATAAAATGAGGGGGAACAAGAACCAACCAAGAAAAGCAGGATTTTTCTAGATGAAGTTTTCTAGATGAAGATCAGCCCCCAAATTAAAGCCTGGTTGGAAAGACCTATTTTGTTCTGGCTTCAAACAGATAGGAATGTATGCTTCAGGTGAGATTCAAGGGGGGGCATTCCTCAGATGAACCACCCTGCCTCATCCCTCCCCCGCTGGAAATGACCAGTCTCTAGTTGCCACCTGCCTCAGCCCTGCCAGCAGGGTGACAGAATAGGTGGCCTAGGAGGCCAAATTTGCCTGTGGGTAGAGCAGACCTTTGGGACTCAGATTGAGTTTCCATAGCTGAAATGTAGAGTTCTGCTCCAAACTCCCTCTCCAGTGAATGCAGTCAGTCCACCATTCGTGAACAAGAAGAGATTGGACACTCTAGCCCAGCCTCCCATTTCACAGGTAATGTCCCTAGAAGATTCACAACAATGGGAGCCAGAACCAAAGCATCCCTCTTCAGAGAATACTGCCTCTAAACATGGAGGTTCCACTTGGCTACCTGGTCTCTGATGTAATTACCCTCCAAGCAAGCATCAACAACTGGTTAAAACAGGGCAGAATATGCTGCCACAGGAGATGGTGATGGCCACTAACCTGGATAGCTTTAAAAGGGGTTGGACAGATTTATGGAGGAGAAGTCGATCGATTCTATGACTATCAATCTTGATCCTCCTTGATCTGAGATTGCAAATGCCTTAGCAGACCAGGTGCTCGGGAGCAGCAGCAGCAGAAGGCCATTGCTTTCACCTCCTGCATGTGAGCTCCCAAAGGCACCAGGTGGGCCACTGCAAGTAGCAGAGTGCTGGACTAGATGGACTCTGGTCTGATCCAGAAGGCTCGTTCTTATGTTCTTAGAATTTGTCTCCCCTTCAAGTGATTCCAATTATGTTGTTGTGAAGAGCAATTAATGGTCTTCATTACTTGATTCGGCATTTGCTTTAAGGTCTTACTGGGATCTGGGAGTCTTAGTAGACCACAAGTTGAACATGTCAGCTGTGTGATGCAGCAGCCAAGAAAGCCAATGTAATTCTAGGATGCATCAATAGAAGTATAGTATCTAGATCAAGGGACGTAATAGTACTCTTTTGCTGCATTGGTCAGACATCACCTGGAATACTGTGTTCAGTTCTGGGCACCGCAATTCAAAGAAGGATATTGAGAAGCTGACACAGGGCAACCAAAATGTTAAGAGGTCTGGAATCCATGCCGTACGAAGAGAGGCTTAGGGAGCTGGATATGTTTAGTTTGTCAAAGAGAAGGTTAAGGGGTGACATGATAGCCATGTTTAAATATTTGAAGGGATGTCATGTTGAAGAGGGAGCAAGCTTGTTTTCTGCTGCTCCAGAGACTAGGACAAGGAGTAATGGGTTCAAGGTGCAGAAAAAGGTATTCCATCTAAACATTTGAGGAACTTCTTGATAGTTAGGGCTGTTGACAGTGGAATACACTGCCTCGGAGTGTTATCGAGTTTCCTTCTTTGGAGGTTTTTAAACAGAGGTTGGATGGCCATCTGTCAGGGGTGCTTTGATTGTGTGTTCCTGCATAGCAGGGGGTTGGACTTGATGGCCCTTGTGGTCCCTTCCAGCTCTATGATTCTATGAACACCTGCTTCAGCTCTGCCAGTAGAGTCACAGAACACGTGGCTTGGGAGGCCAAACCTGCCTAGGGATGGAAAGAACCTTTGAAGCTCAGATTAGGTCTCCATAATTGGGATGTAAAGCTCTGCTCCAAACTCCCCCTCCAGTAAATGCAGTCGGCCCTCCATTTACATACAAGAAGAGATTGGACAGATGTCACTCTAGCCCAGCCTCCCATTTCACACAGTGGCCAAGTAGAGTTCCTGGAAGGTTCGCAAGAAGAGGAGCCAGACACAAATCACCACTCTTCAGAGAACACTGCCTCTGAACATAGAGGTTCTGTAAAGCTATCTTGTCTTTGCTAGAATTATCCTCCAAGGAAGCATGAACAGCTGGTTAAAACGAGGCACAATTTGTTTCCCCTTCAAATGATTCTGATTCCATCGTCATGAAGAACAGTTAATGTTTTCCTCGCTTTATTCCGCTTTTGCTTGAAGCTCTTACCAGTCTTTTCTCTTTTTTCCAGAGGACAATATTCTACCGAACAAGTCCAGTGGAGATCTGCAACACCTCTTATATGATAAAAAGCAGCAGAAACGAAAAACAGAAATAAAATGCAAGAGTAGGAATGTATGTTGTGTTTCTCAGGGTGCTGAATCCCAGCAAAGAAAAATTAACATGACTGAGAAACCAGATAGGTGCTTTGAATGGGGAACCAGCTTTGGTTTAAAGGGAGATGTTCCTGGACATCGAATCCGCAAAGGGGAGACAGATAAATGCCTGGCATGTGGAAAGAGCTGTGCCAAGACTTGCAACCTTGCTGCTCATCAACGAATCCTCACTGGTGACAAAACATATAGTTGCTTGGAGTGTGGAAAAAACTTTGCTCAAAATTCGGATCTTACTAACCATCAACGAATCCACACTGGGGAGAAACCATACAAATGCCTGGAGTGTGAAAAGAGGTTTGCTCGGAGTTCGCAACTTACTCAACATCAACGAATCCACACGGGGGAGAAACCCTATAAATGCTTAGAGTGTGGAAAGAGCTTTGCTCAAAGATCAGCGCTTACTGTCCATCAACGAATCCACTCTGGGGAAAAACCATATAAATGCTTGGAGTGTGGAAAGAGCTTTGCTGCGAGTTCACAATGTACTAAACATCAACAAATGCACACTGGGGAGAAACCATACAAATGCTTGGAGTGTGAAAAGAGGTTTGCTCGGAGTTCACATCTTACTCGACATCAGCGAATCCACACTGGGGAGAAACCATATAAATGCTTGGAGTGCGGAAAAAGCTTTGCTCATAGTTCAGTGCTTACTGTCCATCAACGAATCCATACTGGGGAGAAACCATATAAATGCTTGGAATGTGGAAAGAGCTTTTCTGCGAGTTCACGTGTTACTAAACATCAGCAAATGCACACTGGGGAGAAGCCATATAAGTGCTCAGAGTGTGGCAAGAGTTTTGCTTGGAGTACACATCTTACTGACCATCAACGAATCCATAGTGGGGAGAAACCATATAAATGCTCAGAGTGTGGCAAGAGTTTTGCTCGAAGTACACGTCTTATTGACCATCAACGAATCCATACTGGAGAGAAACCATATAAATGTTTGGAGTGTGGAAAAAGCTTTGTTCTGTGTTCGGATCTTAATAAACATCAACGAATCCACACTGGGGAAAAACCATATAAATGCTTGGAGTGTGGAAAAAACTTTGCTCAGTGTTCAGATCTTACTAAACATCAACGAATCCACACTGGGGAAAAACCTTTTAAATGCTTGGAGTGTGGAAAGAGCTTTACCCATAGTTCAGTACTTACTAAACATCAGCGAATTCACACTGGGGAAAAACCATATAAATGCTTGGAGTGTGGAAAAAACTTTACCCACAGTTCAGCACTTACTAATCATCAACGAATACACACTTACAAGTAACCATATAAATGCTTGGAATGTGGAAAGAGTTTTATCCACAGTTCAGTATTTACTAAACATTAATGAATCCACACTTGGGAATACCATATAAATGTTTAGAATGTGGAAAGAACTTTACCCTTAGTTCAGCACTTATTAATTATCAACGAATCCACACTTGGAAGTAACCATATAAATGCTTGGAGTATGGAAAAGCTTTCCTGTGAGTTCAACACGTACTGAACATCAACAGTGCTGCTGTGGGGAGAGACCATAAAAATGCTTACAGTGCAGTAAGAGCTTTGCTCAGAATTTATATCTTAATAAACATCATCATAAACACACAGGGGAGAAAACACATACATTCCTGTAGTGTGGAAATGCTTATTGCTCATGAGCGAATAAACATTGAAGAGAAACCATATACTATGGAGTCTAGTGACACATTTGTTGTGAAGAAAAATCATGTGAAATACTAAAGAATCCACAGGAGAGAAACAATGTAAGTGCAGGGAGTGTGCAAAGAACTTTGCTCGAAGGTACACAATTCAAAATTGACAAATCTATCTGGGAGAAATGACATAAAAACCTCATATGATGAAAGTGCTTTACTGCAAGTTTTACCTCTCATTCCCATCCAAGAGACTAAGCATATGGGAAACTATATAAATGCCTTGAGTGTGGAGAGTTCATTGCAGCAGAAGACTTATCACTTGTGGTGGTCAAAAGTGAAAATTTTTGGAAGGAAATTTATGCAGAAATGCAAAGGATACTCAAAAATAAAATTTCAAATGACTACAATGACTATGTTACTAGAAATGTTTCCAAAGAATTTACCAGGGAAATTACAAGAACTATTCTGTATATTCCTGAGAGCCAGAGTGGTATAATGGTTATAAGCAGGTAGACTCTAATCTGGAGAACGAGGTTTGATTCCCAACTCCTCCATATGAGCTGCGGACTCTTATCTGGTGAGCTGGGTTTGTTCCCCAAGCTCCTACACATGAAGCCTGCTGAGTGACCTTGAGCTAGTCACAGTTCTTCAGAACTTTCTCATCCCCACCTACCTCAGAGGGTGTCTCTCTGAGTCTCCTTACAGCAGAAAAGGGGATGTAAATCCAAACTCTTTTTCTTCTTCTTTTCCATTTGCCAATATGTCAGCTGAAACCAGAGTAATATTTGCAAGTAGATTGAAAGCAGAGAACTGCCCTGAACTAGAAAACTGGGAAGAAAATCTGAGATAATTTGCTATAATAGCCAAGTTATCTTGTTAATTGAAGACTGGAACAGGAGTTTGATAAGTAGAATTTGAGGAGAAATGGAAGCTATATTTTATGAATTGTGGCGAAAATAATTTTAAAAAGTTTAATTTTTTGCATATTTTGTAGGCTACAAAATTAATGGCTAGGGTTTTCCCCCCAAGTGAATATGTATTGTGATTATTAGTATTGTAATGGTATTTGGTGTATTGTAATGGTAATTAAATAAGCAAGGGAAAGTAAATTAAATGCCTTGAGTATAGTATGATTTTTCTTACAGGATATTATTTTATACTAATTGTATGACTTCTGGGGGGGGTTTTTGCTTTTTGTATTCTATTTGGATCTTTTTGGTATTCTTGATATTTCTTATAAATGAGAAAATAATTTTAAAAATTAAAAGAGTTTTTGTCAGCTTTCTATAGCTAGGGCAAGGGTACATCAGAAGGAAAATGCTTCAAGCAGTCTAGTGCTATTCTTTGCAAAACTTTTAATTTCTATTTCTATATAAGTTCTAATAAAAGGAAAACAAAAACAAAATTCTGATTTTGACCTCTTCATTTCCAGGTTGGCAAGGGATCTTCAACCTTAAGCTCAACCATTCCAAGTATTATCATCATCACCCTGAGTTTTTGTGCTAAATCAGGCCTAATGTCATGGGGGTGTTATCTAGATGATTCAGATAAATTCCTGGAACCAGGCACTTGCTTAAAATAACAAATTGATACTGCTAGAAAGATATATGTAACCAGCCTGCTGTATGTATCCACTGCCAGCTGTGCATTCCTTCCTTGATCTTTACTTTATGGCTTTACATGCTTATAGACAACTAGGCTTCCCCTGGCCCTCCTGTCCCATGGGAACTTTGTTAACATCCGCTATCTCGTGGGGCAGGAAGCCAGGTGGCTTTCTCTTGCTATCTGCTGCCGACCTTGGGGCGCCTTAGCTCCGAAGGCTGTTTTTCACAAACTCTTGGGGAAATGGGAGGGGGGTTCTCTATGGGGGAGAAAGAGGCCTGTGAATGCCAGCTTCATCAGAATTGGCTTTGCCAAGTGTGGTGCTTTGATGCCTTTTCAATAAACACTACTGATCAGCACTTCAGTGTCTGTTTATTGGCTTAAAGTTGCGAGACCATCACCTAAAGAACTGTAGTGGATCTAAGGAAATAAAACAAAACATATGAGGCTAGTTTAAACTTTCCAGCTGTAAATGTGAGTTTCACATCCCATCTGTGGTATGAGCCCCGGCATGCAGCCAGGATGGTCTTCTAGCATATCTAGATGTGGAATGGGAGGTTGGTTGTTTACTCAGACTGGCAGACTGGAGTAGATGATCCCGGGAGTCCATTCCAGGTCAGTTTCTATGATTTCTATGGTGACCTGCTTTGCACAGTTCAACATAGCCTTAGCTTCCAAATCAATTCAAGTACACTCCCAGCTGACCCAGGAGAGCTGGCAGCCCTAAGAAGAGATGCCAGGAACTTCACAACAAACAATAGCTGAATGTGCCTCATTTGACAGCTGCTATTTCTCATGGGCCAAATCCTTGATCTGTTTCCTTGCTCAGTTTCACTTCACCTCCCTCAAAATGCTCCTGGAATTGGAAATGCCAGGGATTGAACCTGTGATCTCTTGAGTGCCAAGCAGATGTTCTGCCACTGAGCCATGGACTAGGTTTGTGCAAAAGCGAGGAATGTGGGCTTGCCATCCAGCTCCCTTAAAAATAAGCTGGCAAAGGGACTCAACCTGTGAATTAAAGGATGGACAATTGACTGGAAAACAGATGGAGATTGCAAGAATCTTGCAAGTCATCCCTGCCTCAGCTGCCAGAGATGAGGACAGCTCCAGCCCAGCCACACCCCTGAGGGGAAGGCTACGCGAGGGAGGTAGCTGGGACCCAGGCAGATAGCTTCTTCATCGTCGTCTTAGTCTTATTTATTTGCTATGGTTCTGAGTGCCCTCCCAGCAGGCTTCATGTGTAGGAGTGGGGGAAACAATCCAGTTCACCAGAACAGACTTTGCCGCTCTTTACCACTATACCAAACTGGCATTTCCCAACAACAGTTCTGCCATGTTCATAGCCATTATGGTTTAATTTGTTGTTGTGTTAATATTAAATGACTTTTACCTGTTTGAAGCAATTCCACATTTGTTTACCAAGCCCCCAGGATGCTGTCAGTTAACTGGTTTTCACTCCCCCACCCCCACTCTCCAGTGAAGATTCAGGTAGCCAGGGCTGTGCTGGGTTAAACTGGCATTGCAGCATATCTCAACCTCCGGTCACAGCTGATGGATCTGTGGCCCAGTCCTAAGCAGGAGACTCTCCAGACAAGGGCAGGGCAGGAAACTGAAAGGGAATCTCAGAGGTCATCTAGTCCCTGGGGTCAGGGCTGGAGGAGGATCCTTAGGGAGCATTCTCAGAAGAGCCCCCAGCCATATTCCACCACAAGGGAGACCTGCTCGTCTCCCCAGCGCTGCCCCAACAGCCTTTCAGTCCGACCTGGGAACAACATGGCACAAGAAGAAGTGGCTCTACAGTCCACGAATCCACATTTCCTCCCACGCACATGGGCACCCACAAACACCCAGGGATGCTTTTGCCCCCAGAGGCTCCGTCTGAGCTGCCTTCCCCGCCCCCCTCCTGAGACTCTTGGGGGGACCAGAGGGGGCCTCATGCGGGTGGAGAAGGGGGTCGGATCCGGTCTCCCCTTTGCAGGGGCTCGCTGGGGAAACCGGTGCAGTTTTCGGGAGGGGGTGGTGGTGTCCTCTGTCTCATTGGACACCTAAGGGTTAAAGGGAGTGAGTCGCCATTCCTAGAGAGGCACAGTCCGAGAAGGCTTTCCAGAATCACTTCCGGCTTCCCTGTCCCAACGAGGAAACCCGCTGGTGGATCCTCTTGAACACCTGAGCAAACAGGTAAGCAGCGAAGGGAGGGAAACAGGGGAGGTGTTGCAGGAGCGCAGATTTGCGGCGCAATCATGAACCCACCACTTTCCTCCCAGTTGCTCCCTTTAATGGAGGGTCGGGGGTTTACTTTCTTGGGGTGGCCTCATTTCCCCCTCCCCCGGGGCTGTTTGCTGGGGAGTCCAGGAAGTAGGGGGTGTGGGGACAGGAAAGGGGAAAGGCTCATTTGTGTGTGTGGGGTGTGTGTGTGTTTGCTTCTTCATTGCCAACGAGGACAGAGTTTACTTCAGAGTGACCCAACGGAGGATCTGTAAAAAAAGGCAAACTCTATGCTGGGGATCATTAGGAAAGGAACTGAGAATAAAACTGCCAGGATTGTCATGCCCTTATATAAAGCAGTGGTGCGACCGCACTTGGAGTCCTGTGTCCAGTTCTGGTCGCCGCATCTCAAAAAGGATATTGAGGAGATAGAAAAAGTGCAGAGAAGGGCAACAAGGATGATTGAGGGACTGGAGCACCTTCCCTATGAGGAGAGGTTGCACCTTGGAACTCTTTAGTTTGGAGAGGAGACGTCTGAGGGGGGATATGATTGACGTCTATAAAATTATGCATGGGGTAGAAAATGCTGACAGAGAAATTTTTCTCTCTTTCTCACAATACTAAAACCAGGGGGCATCCATTGAAAATGCTGGGGGAAAGAATTAGGACTAATAAAAGGAAACACTTCTTCACGCATAACGCGTGTGATTGGTGTTTGGAATATGTTGCCACAGAGGTGGTGATGGCCACTAACCTGGATAGCTTTAAAAGGGGCTTGGACAGATTTATGGAGGAGAAGTCGATCTATGGCTACCAATCTTGATCCTCCTTGATCTGAGATTGCAAATGCCTTAGCAGACCAGGTGCTCAGGAGCAGCAGCAGCAGAAGGCCATTGCTTTCACCTCCTGCATGTGAGCTCCCAAAGGCACCTGGTGGGCCACTGCGAGTAGCAGAATGCTGGACTAGATGGACTTTGGTCTGATCCAGCTGGCTTGTTCTTATGTTCTTATGTTCTTATGTTCTTATCAGCTTGTAGATCGTGGAAGGGAGGAAGAATGGGGTCATCCTCAGCCATCGGGACCAGGGTGGGGGCCATGCTCAGTGACGAATATGAATGTCAAGTCCACATTCTCCAGGGGAAACTGATCTCTGACACATGGAGCTTTGTTGTGATTTCAGGAGAACCCTGGAAGTTGACAACCCCATCAAAGGTGCCAATTTTGATTCACCATCCAAGTGGAATTTGAGGGCTTTGTGTGTGGGTTTTTTTTGGGGGGTGCATTATCATTGTTTTTCAGCACAAGGAAACAGAAATGTGTGGAACTGGGGTTCTATTGCTGGACATTTGAATTTTGTACAAAACAAGCAAGCTTTTCTTTTTTTTTTATTTAATGAGTACAAATGGGCACAAACGAAGGGAACTTCCTCCTGCATTAGAATCAACCACAGCCCCAGTGCTTGTGGGGCCGAGGCTGTGAAATGGTGTCTGAGACCTGCCCAGCACAGGAGAGGTTGGAAATCCTGTTGGCAGGATTCCAGGCAGTATCCAGGAGGCGCATGCAGCTGAAGCCACATGCCCAGTAGCCAGATAAAGAAGGCCAAATTCTCCCTCCAGCACTGGAGTTTGAGTGTGAACAGCATATTTTTGCCAGGCAGGAGAGTTACACAACAGGGAGAAACACAAGGGAACAGCCACAGGAGGCCTGGGCTCAGGTCCCCCTAGGGCTTTGGGCTGGTTCTCCTAGCTGTCTACCATCTCCTTGATGAAGGTTACTGATATCCAGGTAGCGCCTGGAGATCACCCGGAATTACAATGCATTTATCCACATGCAGAAAGAGAACCAGTGTGTTGTTGCGGTTAAGAGCAGTGGATTTTAATCTGGATAACGAAGTGCAATCCCCCACATGAGCAACGGACTTTTATGTGGTGAAACGGATTTGTTTCCCTGCTCCTCCACACAAAGCCTGCTGGGTGACCTTGGGGTAGTCACATTTCTCACTTAACTTTCTGAGCCCCGCCTGCCTCACAAGGTATCTGTTGTGGGAGGAGATTGGGAAAGAGTTCGTAAGCTGCTTTGAGACACCTTAGAAATGAACAAAGCAGGGTATAAATCCAAATGCTTCCTCTTCTAAACTCTTCTTTTATTGGGAAGTGGACTCAGTGCCTTTATGTCTTCCACAGCTCCACCCTTGAATTTCCAGGATTTTCCGCACCTAGAATTGGCCAACGTGTTTTTGGCAGGGTTTGTTGCCTCTCCCAGCTCCTATTCATCCCTGCAGCTGTTGTGCACTGTTCCACATACAAACCATACCCCTGGTGCAAACCCACACTGTGCCAGCATTGGATTTATACTTGCCGTACATAAGCAGTAGACCACTGTGGATTTGGGTGGGCATATCTCCTGATATGCTTGGTAGCCATCTGAAGAACTGAGGACAGTCTGACCCAACCTAGCACCGTTTAGGAGGTAGTTAACTTTCCCAAAGGACCAAACAGGCCTATCTGAAAAAAGTTTGCTATGTAATATAGTGGAATGATATTTCGTAGCACAGGAAGCTCTTTTGTTCTGATCCTTCCGGCTCCATTCTCTTTTGTTTTCCTTGTGTCTCTCTCCCTGGAAGAAGTCTGTTTTTCGTAACTGAGCAAATGCATCTTTTCACAGTCTTAAGCTACCCAATAGAAGGCAAAAAAGATGGGAAAACGAGACCCAGAAGGCCCGGGGCCTGGCAAGACAGCAAGGAGAGGCCTCTGTGCCATTCAAGCTGGGAGTGGTGTTGAATTCTGGAAGATCTGGGATCAAGAGCCCCTGAACTCAGCAGTACTTTCCCGACGTTTCCAGCAGTTCCTCTACCGTGATGCCAAGGGGCCCCGAGAAGTTTGCAGCCAGCTCCATGGACTTTGCAACCGCTGGCTGAAGCCGGAGAGGCACTCGAAGAAGCAGATACTAGACCTGGTGATCCTGGAGCGGTTCCTGACCATCCTGCCCCATGAAATGCAGCGCTGGGTCAGAGGATGTGGGCCAGAGACCAGTTCCCAAGCGGTGGCCCTGGCTGAGGGTTTCCTCCTGAGTCAGGCAGAGGAGAAGAGGCAGGAAGAACAGGTGAGAGCTCGTCTTTCCTGGTATGTCCAGTTGAAGCAACAATATTTGACCTTCTCCTAAGGCTTTCCTTCCAGATATTTGTCTAAGTTTTAATCATCCAAATGGGAGATTTAACAAGTTGCTTCAGCAGCCGCTTCTTAAAGGGAATTTGTTATCCCCCCAGATAGCAGTGTTGAAAGACAACCCTACAAGGTCTGCTTATAGAAAAATGCAGATTCTGGGAATGGGGCAGGATCCATTCCATCTCTTTCCTGTCTCTCTTGCTGCTGTTTTAGATGTGGGGCCCATTTGTGAAGATGGAAACAAAGTTCTCTCAGATGGAAGGAGCTCTGTGGGAGGAAGGGGAGCTGCCCCAGGCCCAGGATCACACCCTAGATGCCTTCTCACATGGTAAGGAGTCAGTGTACCTGGATGGGATTGGGGCATCCAGTTAATTTGATTGGCAGAGAGTTCTGGCGAAGAAAAACATTTCTTCATCCAACTCATGGCAGTTAGTCTTCAATAGTTGGGATGCCTGTAAAAGGGGATTGGACATATTCATGGGGGCAGTTCCTCACATCAGTTACAATATTCATATCCCCACTTTTTCCATTAAAGGGACTCAAGCTCACTGAAAAAAAAAGGGAGGGCAGACAAATCTTAACTGGGCTCTTCAGTCTTGTGACTAAACAAAACCTGCATGTTCTGGTCAGCAGAGCTCTGAAAACCAGTTTCTAGGGGCCGGGAGCAGTAGGCAAATGTGTTTTGTATTCATGCTTGTTGGGTCATCTGACAGGCCTTTGTAGGAAACAGAGCATTGGATGAGTGAGGCCAGGTTGTGGGGAGGCCTTGGGATGGATGTGAAGCCACATTGAAATTGCCTCATCCTGACAATCCAAATGTGACATTCATGAATCAGGAGATGCTGCAGACGCTTGTTGCTATTGCCCTCAGTTTCCTGATGGAGCTCAATTCAGGTCTGGTTTTTGGCCTGATGTGGCAAAGTGCCATCCAATGTCATTTTGGTCTCGGTCTTTTTGTTCCACCAGCCTGGACTCCAGGGCATGTGCAAGGGCCCAGCCAGTGGGGAAAAGCATATCTGGGTCTTTGATTCAGCTGAGATGCTCTCAGAGATTTCAGCTCCAGTGTTCACAGGACAAGTTTCCAGTATCACAGAAGCCGGAAACGTGTCAGTGGCATTTGCAGCCCCCCAGGAGCTGATGAGTCCCTTTTGCTTGTCTTCTGCCTCTCCCACAACTTTCTACAAAGTGTTACAATTCTTTTTGAGTGTACACAGGCCAGGCAAGGTTTCACAGTCCAGGAGACAGCGTTGCATGAAGCACAGTTCACGCAAGCAAACATAATAGGAAGTGGAGTCTGATTTCCTTTCTTCCAATTGTGTCTCCCTCACAGGCAGTGAAGAGACAGTGTTGAGCCGTACTCTTTGCAGAGATGTGGAAACAGCTATCGTACCTCCAGTCCAGGTGGGGGAGATGAGCAGGGGGCAGCCTCGGTCCCCGCTCTTTTCTCCGGAGGGGTTTTCTCCACCAGTTGGTTTCGGGTGTGTGTGTGTCTGTGTGTGTGTGCTCTGAACACCAATCTTTATATACAAGCCAAACTCTCCATCCTGCACCCTCCCAGAATTGCATCTCTGCCTGACATGACGTTTGATGAGGGAATCTGCTTTTTCTTTCAGCCTTTGATTACCTTTGGGGAGGTGGCCGTGTATTTCACAGAGGCAGAGTGGGCATTGCTGGATGCTGACCAAAGAGCTCTCTACGAGGACGTCATGCTTGAGAACTACAGGAGCGTGGCTTCTCTGGGTAAGGAACTTTCATAGGTGCCAGAGGTACACACGTTTGCCTTTGGTAAGAAGCAGGGCTAGTGTGAAAGAAATCAGAATATTTCCTTCCAGTCATAACTCCATTCCTTCATGAAGGGAGAAATCGGGATAAAATAGACCCAGATTTTAAAATACTGTATATACTCATGTAAAAGTCAAGTTTTTCAGCACATTTTTCGTGCTGAAAAAGCCCCCCTCGACTTATACATGAGACAGGTGTATTAAAAAATATATATTTTAGGGTTTTTACTTTGTCGGCCGCCAGGGGGCACAGTTTTTAGGCTAGTGACACCAAAATTTCAGGGTATCATCAGGTGACACTCCTGATGATATTAGCCTTACGATAGTAAAGGATTTGGTTCAGGAGGTCCAGAATTCTACGGACCCCAAAGAGGTGCCCCATCCCCAAATTGTTTATTTAGACTAATGAAAGTAAGATAGAGGGCTACGATTTTGAAGTCCACAACTTTGAACACGCCAAGGTAAACTCCACTAAACCTAGGTAGGCTATCATCAGGATAATCTCTCTTCAATCAGCCTTAGATTTTGTGAAGTTTGGTTCAGAGGGTCCAAAGTTATGGATCCCCAAAGTGGGTGCTCTCATACCCCATAGTTTCCAATGGAAGCTAATAGTAGATGGGGCTACCCTTTTGAGAGTCCATAACTTTGGACCCTCTGAACCAAACTTCACCAAATCTGGGTGGTATCATCCAGGAAGAATCTCCTAAAAGATACTCTGGGAAATGTTAGAGTACTGCTAACATAAACATTCCTTTCCTGACAGGTTGTGTGAATTTTCCTTCTAAAAGAATGACACCTGCCATGTGCAATTTTACAAAATATGTACACTAAAAAATAATGAACTATTCTTTTTTAAAAAAGCAGAGAGTAGTTTTGAGTCACAGTGAACAGGCATGTTCATTCCAGTTTTATTCACAAGATCCATTGTTTAAAACCTCTTCCTTACAAAAAAAAACCTAAAAGGTTTTTTGTACTTTTAAAGTTATTGTTGATACCATACTGTTCTTGTTGACCCTCTTTTCCACTTACAGAGCTAGTTTACTGTTTTTCTTTGAAATAAATATTCAAAAACATTTAACCTACTGATGCCTCAATTAATGTAATTTTATTAGAATCTATTTTTATTTTTGAAATTTACCAGTAGCTGCTTGCATTTTCCACCCTCGACTTATACGCAAGTCAATAAGTTTTCCCAGTTTTTTGTGGTAAAATTAGGTGCCTCGACTAATATGCGGGTCAACTTATACACGAGTATATATGGGGTATTAAATGTAACCCACTATTATGCTGTGTGGAACTGATCTAATCTGAGAGGGTGTCCCAGCGGGTGGCCAATATGGGACTTCAAGCCCCTCAGGAAGGGGCCAAATCCTAATTTCTCAGATGACAACCACTAGAACACACTTATTCTCCACATGAGATAAGGGTGATCCCCTCTGACTGTAGTCTGGAGAGCCAACATCCTCTAGTGTTTGAGATCTGGAGAAAAATATCTGATTCCTGACTCGTTCACATGAAGCCTGCTGGGTGACCTTGGGCAAATCACAGTTCACTTAGAACTCTCTCAACCCCACCTACCTCACAAGGTGTCGGTTGTGGAGAGGGGAAGGGAAAGTGAATGTAAGTTGTTTTGGTACTTAAAGGTAGAGAAAAAGCGGTTCATAGAAAAAAACTGTTCTTTGTTCACTGATTGAGATTGTGGGCTTTAATCTTGGCTAGGTTTGCATTCTTCCTGCGGGAAAAATCTTCTTCCTTGGATTTCTTTCCTTCCCCATATAAGAACCATCCCTTTCTCTCTGTGTGTGCCATAGGAGCAAGATATGTAATGGAGACTGTGGTGGAGACAGACAAAAGCCTTACATCTGAAGAAAGGCGAGAGAGTTTCTTCAGCTCTAAATCAAAGCTCCTTGTGCACCAGAGAATGCACACAAGGGAGAAACATTTTCAATGCTCAGAGTATAGAAATAGATTCAACCAGAGTGACCATCTTCAACAGCATAAAAAAATTCACGCAGAGGAGAGACATTTTGAATGCTTAGAGTGTGGAAGGAGATTCAGTTGGAGTAGCGCCCTTCGAAGGCATGAAAGAACTCACACAAACGAGAGACCTTTTGAATGCTTAGAGTGTGGAAAGAGATTCAGTCGGAGTGGCCATCTCCAACGGCATCAAAGAATTCACACAAAGGAGAGACCTTTTGCATGCTCAGAGTGTGGAAGGAGGTTCAGTGAAAGAAGCACTCTTCAAAATCATCAAACAATTCACACAAAGGAGAGACCTTTCAAATGCTCAGAGTGTGGAAAGAGATTCAGTTGGAGTAGCAATCTTAAGCAGCATCAAAGAACTCACACAAAGGAGAAACCTTTTGAATGCTCAGAGTGTGGAAAGAGATTTAGTCAGAGTGGCAGTCTTCAAAAGCATCAAAGAACCCACACAAAGGAGAGACCTTTTGAATGCCCAGAGTGTGGAAAGAGATTCAATCAGAGTAGCCATCTTCAACAGCACCAAAGAACCCACACAAAGGAGAGACCTTTTGAATGCTCTGAGTGTGAAAGGAGATTCAGTGACAGAAGCCATCTTCGAAAGCATCAAAGAACTCACATAAAGGAGAGAATCAGACTTGAAAGCTTCCCCACTTCAACAAGTTGGAAGTCATTTCTCTTTCTGACCACTGATTTTTGAGGCAGTATGTTCCTCTTTGTCTCTCTCATCAGAATTCTGCCGCAGACAGAATTCTCAGCTTTTCACTCACCTTGGAGTGCTTAATATTGGCCTCTCTTGCACCATCCCCCCATTTTTAGTTTCATGTGCATGCATGTGCTTTAGCTTAAGGAATCAGCTTTCTGTTGTTTAGTGGAGGTACTTTATAGTTTTATACTCCTTTGTATTCAGTTTTGTATCCAAATAATATTACAATTATAATACCTTTCCTTTTTTCTATTTTGGGGTACGCCTTCAGGGACCTGCTCTGGTATTTTCAAACTGCAACATCGCATGGTATTCCTCATTTTTCTCTACTTTGAATCCATTTTGGTGTAATACACAGGAGTGTTGAAAGAAATTCAGCCAGCATGGCTAATTCTCTTGTTCTTTTGTTTTCTATTTCTTTGCACTACAAGAGCTTCCTTTATTTGCTGTATTTAGCTCCTGATTCTATTTCTGTCATCTTTTACTTTTGCTCCTTGTTTATCATTAGCAATTCGTTTCTGCAGTCATCCCTCAATGTTTTTTAAATTGCTTTTGGCTACATTAATAACCGTTGCATATTCTACCCTGGTAATATCTCTATTTTCAACAGTTTAAGAGCTTAACTGGTAACCCCTCCCCCTTCTTGTAACTTTTTTCAACCATTCAGGGGAATATTGCCTATAAATACTTTTGTCGATAAATGAAAGCCAAATCTCTCAGGCTGTTACCAAAATATCTCAACTGTACTAAAAATTCAAGCTAATGCCTTTCGTTCAGAGCCTAGTTAAAAACCCAGTAGTTCTGTATCTATTTTAATTGTTGTTTTAATTTACTTTCTTATAATATGCAGTGGTGCAGTGGTTAAGAGCAGGTGTACTCCAATCTGGAGGAACCGGGTTTGATTCCCTGCTCTGCTGCTTGAGCTGTGGAGGCTTATCTGGAGAATTCAGATTAGCCTGTGCACTCCACCACATGCCAGCTGGGTGACCTTGGGCTAGTTGCAGTTCTTCTGAGCTCTCTCAGCCCCACCTACCTCACAGGGTGTTTGTTGTGAGGGGGGAAGGGAAAGGAGTTTGTAAGCCCCTTTGAGACTCCTTGCAGGAGAGAAAGGGGGGGATATAAATCCAACTCCTCCTCCTCCTCCTCCTCCTTCTTCTTCATCATATTTACATTTTCGTTAAGCATTGAATGTTTCTTTCTCATGTGTTTCAGTTTCAATTACTATTGCATTATTTTGTCTAAAAGTCTATGTACCATGGACGTATTTGAATAAATGAAATTAAAATAAAACAGCAAAGCCCTCTTCTCTCCTGCATCGCTTTGTTAAAAGATCTTCAACCATCCAGACAAGCAAGCAAGCAGGCCTTTCAGCACCTCCTGAAGATTTCCAAGGAGGGCTCCCCCTCTTCTCTTCGGAAGCCACATTCCTGGTAAATGATATATGTGATCTTGGAGAGTGAATGAATGAACCCTCTCGGGCAGGATTTGAAGTTGCAGCTGCTTCAGTAACTTGGAGAGAAGATGTTTTATAGGAAAGACACGTGGCGCAGAATGTCCCTTGTGTCTCTTATTAATTTCCTACACGGTGGTGTATTTATAGTAATTATCGGGGGGCATCATCCTCTGGTGGTTCCTGTCCTATCTGGCTGGTGAGTCCCAGAAGTTGGACTGGGGGACCTCTGCTGGACATACGCTACAGGGTCCCCAAGGGCTGTCTCCTGTCCTCGGTGCTTTGTTCTGAATACTCTGGACTTTGAGAACCTTTGTCAAGCCTCGAATGTGAGGCTGTTTGGCAGCATTGGGCAGGATTTCTTTCCAGTGTGCTTTCTGTCCTTCAGACTGGAGGCTGGCTCCAAGATTCACCCCGGAGTTGGAAGAAGTAAGGCTGAACAGTGAATGTTTTCTAAGTCCATCAAAGTGAACTTTCTTTTTGACTGTACTGCTCAAGAAGCTAGACAGAGATGTGGAGACAGAAAATTTTGTAGTACTTAATTTTTCTGCTAAAATGCCAATAAAATTTTTCTGCTAAAATGCCAATAAAATGCCAATAAAACATTAGGTCCATTTCGCATTTTGAAATTGTAATGGCTTCCCCCAGGTGGATGGTCAGAAGACAAGGCCGAGTGTGAGCGCAAAGAAGAAAGGGTTGGAGCTTCCCGACTGTGGTTTGAATTAGCCGTACACCACGTCACCTTAGAAAGACACCCCCCCCTCTCTCTCTCATACACACACCAACAACGTTAGTGTAAGCCACACCATGTTCATGTTTGCATTTCCACAGGAAGGTTTGCACTTCAGGGCTGAGGGAGCAGGGGTTCACTGAGCATGAACTGCTGGTAAGTTTGCTCAGATGTTAGCATTTGTTGTAACATTTTGCAGTGTTTGTTTGTTTGTTTTATTCATTCATTCATTCAATTTATATCCCACCCAATTCTTGCAGTGCTCAAGGTGGGTCATAATATAAAAACATGTACAATATCATCTCCTTTCAGCCTGGGGGGGAGGGGTGTGTGGAGGAGATGGTGGAGAGGATTTTTATTTCCAGTCTTTACTGCCATCTGCTGTTATTATCTGGCTTGACATTGAAATGTCACTGTTTAAATTGTACAATTACTTATATTTTAACTGTTCTAAATATGGTCAGCACTCCATCATGAAAATGAGCTGGGTGTCATCAGCATATTGGTGACACCCAAGCCCAAAGCTCCTGACCAGCTAAGCAAGGGGTCGTATGTAGATGTTAAACAGCATCGGGGAGAGAATGGCTCCCTATGGCACCCCACACTCAATGTGGTGCCTGGAAACAGCCCACCTCTGACACTACCTGTGACCCCCAACCACAGAGGAAGGAGGTCAGCCAGGACAAGGCTTTTCCCATGTCAACAAGACTCAATATCTACAATATCGAATGCTGCAGTTGGATCTAACAAAACCAGTAGGGCCAAGTCACCTCTGTCCACCTGGAAATGGAGCTTGTCCACAATAGCGACCAGCATGGTCTGTGTCCCATGACCAACATGGAAGCCAGACTGGAAGGGATCCAACACCTTTGCATCATTCAGGAAAGTCGGGAGTTGCTCTGCAATCGCTCTCTTAATTACCTTGCTCAAAAACGAAAGATATTAAACTGGACATTAATTGGCCAGATCCAACTGATCTAAAGATGGTCTTTTTAAGAGCAGGCAGACCACTGCCTCTTTCATCTTCCCTAGAAATTCTCCTTGCTCAAGAGAGAAGTTGATAATTTTCAACAGGGAGTCCCGCAATTCCTCCCCACTGGCTTTCACCAGCCAGGAGGGACATGGGTTGGAGGGATACTTCTCTTATCAGAGAACACTTGTCAGAATTATGGCTCAAGAGTAAAAAAATATTCGTCACCAACCCTTGGATTTTAGGAGTTGCACCCTTTCTTCCAGGCAACCTATAGTGCGGGACTGATTTTGTTTTGAAATGTAAAAACAAAGTGGTCGCCTGTGGAGGACCAGGGAAGCAGACCTAGTTAGTCAGATTAGAGTCTGCTGCTCATGTGTAGGAGTGGGGAATCAAGCATGACTCTCTAGACTAGAGTCTACTACTCTTAATGACTATACTGGAGGAGAGGTCTGTCAGTGGCTACTAACCATTGCGACAGAAGGGAACTTCCAGATTCCAAGGCAGTCCACTTTGAAGTCCACTGTCAGATCCAATATCAGGGGAAGGCCTCGACCTCTGTGCCCTGTTCTTTTGTCTGTCTCTGTGTGAGACAGGATGCTGGATCGGATGGCCCTTAATTCCTTTACCATTTAGGTACTTAATCCTCCCAGAGCCCTTCGGGGGTTGGGTGGTATATAAGTTTGAAAAAATACATAAAATAAATAGTCTGACCCAGCAGACCTCTTCTTAAATTCTTATGTCATTTCTCCCATTGCTCTGGAAGCTTCAGCGTTCCTATTTTTCCTTCCGTGTGTCACCATCTCCTTTGCTGGGTTAACTGCTCTGGCAGCAACGTCTATCCAGTTATGAATACAGGGAACCTCAGAGGTCATCTAGTCCCTGGGGTCAGGGCTGGAGGAGGCTCTGTAGGAAGCATTCTCAGAAGGGCCCCCAGCCACATTCCACCCCAAGGGAGATCTGCTCGGCTTCCCCAGCGCTGAACATGGCACAAGAAGAAATGGATCTACAGACCACGAATCTACATTCCCTCCCACGCACATGGGGACCCACAAACATCCAGGGATGCTTTTGCCCCCAGAGGCTCCGTCTGAGCTGCCTTCCCAGCCCCGCCCCCTCCTGAGACTCTTGGGGGGACCAGAAGGGGCCTCATGGGGGTGGAGAGGGGGGGTCGGATCCGGTCTCCCCTTTGCAGGGAATTCGGAGTGGGGCTCGCTGGGGAAACCGGTGCAGCCTCCGGGAGGGAGGGTGTGTGTGTCGTCTTTGCCTTCTTTGGAGAGTCGACCTAAGGCAGTGACGGCGAACCTTTTCGAGACCGAGTGCCCAAACTGCAACCCAAAACCCACTTATTTATTGCAAAGTGCCAACATGGCAATTTAACCTGAATACTGAGGTTTTTGTTTAGAAAAAAAAACAGTTGGCTCCGAGGGATGTGTTACTCAGGAGTAAGCTTG
Source organism: Sphaerodactylus townsendi (assembly GCF_021028975.2). Classification (NCBI taxonomy): domain Eukaryota; kingdom Metazoa; phylum Chordata; class Lepidosauria; order Squamata; family Sphaerodactylidae; genus Sphaerodactylus; species Sphaerodactylus townsendi. The sequence goes on from NC_059427.1 coordinate 3,384,995, forward strand.
GCGGTAGTCGGTGGCTTTGCTTTGAAGCAACCGTGCATCTCTTCCAACGTGTGAATCACGATCCTAGGAGGGTTTACTCAGAAGCAAGCCCCATTTCCAGCAACCGAGCTTACTCCCAGGTAAAGGATTGTGCTTTTGTTCTTTGCATGAAAATCAGTGGGGTTTAACAGCGCTTAGCAGGGTTACCTACACTGCTTCCCCAAAAGTAGGTCTTAGGTTTAATGCTAATAATTGAGTCCAGCAGCCCAGGCCAGCCTAGATGTGTGTGGGGGGGGGGCACTCTGTTTGCACGTGCCCACAGAGAGGGCTCTGAGTGCCACCCCTGGCACCCGTGCCATAGGTTCGCCACCACTGACCTAAGGGTTAAAGGGAGAGAGTCGCCATTCCTAGAGAGGCACAGTCCGAGAAGGCTTTCCAAAGTCACTTCCGGCTTCCCTGTCCCAGCTGCCAGGTGGTTGGCTGATGCCGATGAGTGAAGAGGAGGCGGGGCATCATTGGCGGATTTTCTTTGAAAATAAAGAAGTAGGTAAGCAATCAAGGAAGATTTGCTGTGCAAAACATGTCTCCGTTTTGAGAGAGGAACAACCCGGGGATGAGGGGTGGGGTCTTGGCTGCATTTGGGGTGCTGCAAAAAGTCCTGCAGGAGCCCCCCCCCCCCCGACTCCCCAGTGAAACAAGGTTATTAACTCAGCCCCATGAACCCCTGGGGGGCTCCGGATTGCAAACGTTCCCCTCTCCCAACTTGCTCCCTGGCAGCTGCTCTTCATCTCCTTCTTGCCTGGAGGCTGAGATGTCCCTTCCTGGGAATCCTCCTCCAGTCTCTGCTGCACCTTCTGCTCCTCTGGGCTCCTTCTGCGCCTTTGGCTGCTGCCTCCCAAGTCCAGCAAGACAGCCTCTCGTCCTTCCCATCAGCCTGCCTTTGTGGTGAAGCTGGCCCTCCCTCTCTCTTGCATGCCACCACTCACTCACTCCCCTTCCCTTCATGCCACCCCTCCCTCCCCTCCCACTACCTCCATTAGGGTGGGTGGGCCATGTCCAGATGCTGGGCCCACTCCCCTCCCTCCCCCCCTTGCATGCCACCCCACACTCCCTCCCTTGCCTTTCATGCTACCCCTCCTTCCCCTCCCCCTCTCTTCGCTGTCAAGGCAGCCTGCAAATGCCGAAAGGCAGGCTGCAGGTCTTTTTCTTGCTGTTCTGGAAGACCAGAGTGGGGGGTTGGGAAAGGGCCCCCTCTGCACTCTTCTAGCAAATCTTTTCAGGTGACTTCTGATGCTGGATGCACTTCCACGGCCTTGGCTAAAATACAGTCTCCTCTTGCAGTCTGGGACGCTTGGGACAATCTGATCCCTTCTTAAGGAGTCATCCAACCCAGGCTGAGGTTTTTCAAATCTGCCACAAACTCTGCTTTGTTTTCTTACAGGACGAACATTTGAATGTATTCATCAGGAGAGGGATTTTTTTGCTGCCTCTCCAGAGAACCTGCCTGAGGTGGCTTAAAAAGCAAAACTTAAGTAAAAAAAACTTAAAAGGCTAAGAGTTATTAATTAAAATTGAGCACTGAAAAACCCAGCCTGAGCATGGATCCTCAAGTAGTTTAAAATGACTAACACTTTCCAGACCAGAAGCACCCAATAAAGATCAACTCTGGAATTAAAGGTACCCTTCAAAAGCCTTGTTTTTACTGGGCATGTCGTGCTCTTCAAACTTGATAGGATAGGTAGTAAAAATCTACAAAACAAATCATGGGGTTGGTGCCCTTCAGAGTTCAAAACAGCTTCTTTCTTCCCTTTCTCCAACTCTTCTGCGACCGTTGGTTTCCTTGAAGAAGCCCAGCTACTGTTTGGATCTTCTCCAATTGTCTGTGGCAGGATTGGGGCCACCCAGTTCCTCTGGGACTTTAAGCAGCTCCACCTTCCTTATTAGTCCCTGTCTCCCTTGGGAAAAATTGGCATCCAGTTTCCATGAAGACTTCAGGAATTTTTACTGAACAAGTATTTTTTTACTGTTCTATTAAGAACAGTAAAAAAAAAAGAATTTTTACTGTTCTATTAAGCAATGAACACGGCCATACAGCCCGGAAACCACACAGCACCCAATGGATAACCTTTTTAGAAAGTCTTGTTGCTTGATCCCTGCAAGGCAAAAGATCAGAAAAACCAGGAACATACTGACATTCTATGGACTGCTGCTGCTCTGTTGAGCCTGTTTTTTAATCTTTATTTTAAAAATCTAATTTCTATCCCTCTTTTTGCCCTAACAAGGACCCAAAGTGACTTGCCAAATTCCTCTCACAGCAACCCTGTAAGGCACAGGTGTCAAACTCGCGGCCCTCCAGATGTTATGGACTACAGTTCCCATCATTCCCTGCCAGCATCATGCTGGCAGGGGATGATGGGAACAGTAGTCCATAACATCTGGAGGGCCACGAGTTTGACACCTATGCTGTAAGGTATGTCAGCCGGAAGTGTGTGACTGGCCCCAGGTCACTGAGCAGGATAGCATGGCAAAGTGTGGATTTGAACCTGCATCCCGCCAGTCTAACCTCTGCGCCCCTTACTCCCTCCTATTACGTAGTCACTCATTTCAGACTCTGTCTTACCAATATATCAGAAGTCCAGAGGTCTAACACCCTGCATTCTAGTATGGTCTTCCATGAATCAGAGCTCACTTCTTCAGAGGGAGATGTCACATTTGTGCATTTTGATGTGTCTGTGAAATCTCAGTCCCAAAATCAATCTTTCCTTTCCAGGAGGTCTCAGATCCAGCACTTGCTTGTACAAAAGAATCTGATAGAAGTGAAAAGTAATCCTTTGGTCCAGTTGGAGGCTCTTCAGAGGAGAAGGAAGGATGAGGGGGGACCTGGACTCTACTGTCCCTGAATCAGGAGAAGGTCTTGATGCCTCTGAGGCCAGGAGCAGAAAGGAACTGTGGGAAGGAACCATGAAGAAGAGCCCGGGAGACAACAATAGCTTCCCTCCAGATGTGCAGTGCCTGCAGTTCAGGCAGTTCCGCTACCAGAAGACCGAGGGCCCCCGGGAGGTTTGCAGCCGACTCCACCACCTTTGCCGTCAGTGGCTGAAGCCAGAAAGGCACAGCAAGAAGGAGATGATGGATCTGGTGATCCTGGAGCAGTTCCTGGCTGTCCTGCCCCTGGAGATGCAGAGCTGGGTCAGGGAATGTGGGTCTGAGACCAGTTCTCAGGCGGTGGCCCTGGCAGAAGGCTTCCTCTTGAGCCAGGCAGAGGACAAGAATCAGGACCAGCAGGTGAGAGAGATTCATCTAGGTATTGTAGTGGGGGACGGTCATAGAATACGATCAAGGATCTCCTCGAAATTGATGTGAATTACCCCAACTTTTTGCAACCCACAGCATGCTTTTTTCATCTTTCTTTTTTTAACTGCCTCCACTTTCTTGGATCCCCTCTTTTGTTTCAGGTGCAGGAGCAAATCGTGCAGGAGCATTACCACAGAGCTGCTTTTCCAGGTAAGAACAAAAAGGGTGTCGCTTCCAACGCATGTCCTCCTTGAGAGTAGGTGGGCTGCAGAATTGGTTTAAGATCACTGCAAGATAATTTGATAAACACAGTATGACAAATTGGGGCCAAGCTGCTCCAAACTCAAATGATGATGAGCCATGTTAAAAATTGGGAATATAGTGCATTGGGGCAATAAAAAGGCTTACAAAACTATGAGCTCTTATGCTGTAATATTATTTAGCATGTTATTGTTTGTTAGAATTTTATGTATTATAATTTTATTTTTTATACTATTGCGAGCAACTCTGAGTCCAGTACAGCAGGGGATAGCAGGGTAAAAATCAAATATAAATAAATACTAACCTCCAATGCTTTTAACTAAAGAACATTTTGGTACCCAGTTTTCAACAGGTAAGGAGCAGCCAGAGATCACAGGTCTCAAATGGATGGTGGTAGAAGTCAGGAGTTGGGTGATTTGAAAACTGTGTTCTGTGTGCCAAGGTACAAAAGTTTTGTTGGAAAAGAAAAGGTTTTGGGTTTCGGTTGTTGTGGGCTTTCCGGACTATGTGGCCGTGGTCTGGTAGATCTTGTTCCTAATGTTTCGCCTGCATCTGTGGCTGGCATCTTCAGAGGTGTATCACAGAGAAGTTACACAGCCTGGAAAGCCCACAACAACCAGTTGAATCTGGCCGTGAAAGCCTTTGACAATACATGGTTTTGGGTTTTGGGTTTGTTTTTTGTCAAAAGTGTTTCTGTAAACACTAATTTTTGGCACTATGATGTCACTGGGCCCATCATTCTCTGTGAATGTGACACTCTGTGATTATTATTATTATCAATAACTTTTTATAAAAAGGCAAAGACAATACTAATGAAAGCACAGAGCAACAACAATGCTGAGATATTCAAATGACAGGCTGTACAGTTGTACTAAGTGAGGTAAACACATGCTGTAGCTGGTTCCTCAGAGTCTGCACAGAGTTCTTTCTGGTAGCAAGAAGCTGAAGTACTTAACCCCCGCCCAATTTCCTGTGAATTGATTTAACCTGGTTTGTTATTTGTCTGAAAGGGATTAAGTCAGCTAGTAGGATCCCAGGTCGAATACTACTGAATACCTGCATTGTAATGTAACTTAGAGACCCAGCATCATAGAGGTTTAGAGCGGAGGACTCTAATCTGGAGAAGTGGGTTTAATTCCCCTCTCCTCCACAAGAGCAACAGACTCTGATCTGGAGAACCAGATTTGTTTCGCCACTCCTACATTCCTGCTGGGTGACCTTGGTTTAGTCCCAGTTCATCCAGAACTCTCTCAGCCCCACCTGTATGTCAAGCTATTAAAACTTCATTGGCAGGATTCGAGACTTAAATGAAAACAGCATATTGAATTAAGACAACTTTATAAAAAGGACTAAAGTGAAAAAATAGATATTAATTATAAGCACAGAGTTAGAATTATGCTTGGATTCTTAGTGAGGTAGCTGGAAGTCACCATATATATGTGTAGGTGTTTGTGTATGTTTTTTTTTCTTTTCAGTTAGTATTATCATGGGGGGAGTAGATTGGGATTTTTTCTTTATCTTTCTATGTATGTGTCATTTAGATGTGTAAAATAAATAAAAATCCTTAACCCAAAAATTGATCTATTAATACTTCACCAATATTCCAAGTTCATCAAATCCTCCTGCTGACTCTCCAGATACTGTATTTAAGCTTCCAACAAAGGCTATTGTCCATCATACGAGTAATGCTAGGTCTGACACAATTTTGTCTCCACCATCAGCTAATTTGGTTAATTTAAAAAAAATGGTTGTATTCAACAAAATGTAACTGATATTGTGTCCCTAGGTGATGGTAATTGACTGAGAAATTCCCCAAGTATTGAATTCCTCTCCTGGAATGTTGCTGGTTGGAGCAGGAGGAGTATCAATCCTGGTTTTATTTCCTATTTGAGAAAATTTGATTTGATCCTACTTCAAGAAACTTGGGCATCTACTGATATAACCCTTAATGGTTCTCGCTCACACTGCCTTAGCTCTTCTAGAGTGAAGAAATATGGACGCCCTTCTGGGGGTTTAACTCTTCTAGTTTCCAAATATATCAACTTCTCAGTTTTACCAAGCTGTCCCCCTGTAGCACAAGCCATTAAAATTCACCTAGGAAAGTCTTCTTGAATCATAGTAAATGTTTATATCCCCACAGGCTTAACTCATGGTATGCTGTTGAGAACTTGGGAAAATTTCATTACCTACGTTGAAGATCTGAAAAACAACTTTCCCTCTATTGAAATAATTTTGGCTGGTGATTTTAATGCTAGAGTGGGCAACTGTGTGTACTCTTTATTGGACAGTGTGACCTGTGACTCCGAAGTAATACAATTTTTATTTACTCCTACAGTTCGGCAATCAAAAGATCAAATCAGTAATTTTGCAGGTCTTAATTTAGCCAAATTTGCTATGCGTTTCAACAAACTTTGGTTGAATGGTTTGAATACTTCACCAATATTAAGGCTCCCTTCTTGTTCTGGTCCTGCCCATGTGCCGCCAGATTCTGGAATTTAGTAGCTGCATTTCTGTCATTTATTTACCAGTGCCTGTTCTTTGCACTTCAGAGTTCTTCCTTCTAAATTCTGGAAATTATGTACCACTGAACAATGCACCACACTTTTGTATGGGATAACCGTATTAAGACTGGATTTTGGCAAAAGTATGGAATGAAAAAAAATATTCTGAAATCATGATACAAGGATAGTTGTGACCATGAGCCAAGAGAGGAAGAATCTTATTTTTCCCAGGGGAATGAATTGCAAAGTACTCAGAAAGTACAGAATGCCTTCCATGTACCTTGTTATCCTTCCAGGTGGTGCCCTGCAATACTTGCCATCAATTTGGGGCAGAGAGAAAGCAGATTCCGTGCAGCCTGGTTGGGTAAGTATGGAACTCTGGCTGTTATCCCTGGGCGCCTCTTCTCACTCCCCTAGACCCGGAAGACTCTATACTTTTTCTCAGCTGCAATCTGTGTTGCTCACTGGATAGAAAATGAAAATGTCTCATGGAGGTTCCTCAACAATGAAAGTTTATTATATTCCCTTTGGGCTGACCTTATGGGAAAAGCTTCTTACATTATCTCTGAAGAGAGAGAAGTATTTGTTTGATTCTGTTTTCAGGGTCTGGTGACCTTTGAGGAGGTGTCTGTTCATTTCTCTGAGGAGGAGTGGGCTCTGCTGGATTCGGACCAAAGAAGTCTTCACAAGGAAGTCATGGAGGTTAATCATCAGAGTGTGGCCTCTCTAGGTAAGACTCTCCTCTCCTTTCATTCACAGGTGTTGAAAGCTGAAATCCTTCCCTCTAAGAAGGACCCCAACCCTGATCTAGATGGCCTAGGCTAGCCTGATCTCTTCATCTCTCAGAAGCTAAGCAGGGTCAGTCCTGGGTGGTACTTAGCTGGGAGATCACCAAGGTATTCCAGAGATGCTGTGCAGGGTAAGGCAATGGCAAACCACCTCTGTCCATCTCTGACCTTGACAATTCTATGAGGTGACCATAACTCGTCTGTGACTTGATGGCACTTTCCATCACCACTAAAATGGACCCAGGTAGGGCTCTTCCAGTAGGGACTGTCAGTGGGGGCATGTGGAAGGTCCAGATGCAGGCAAGGAAGGGGGTTCTGCAGAATCCTGGACTCTGTTAGTAAAAGTGTTATGCTAAAATATTGGTTTGAAACAAAAAAACCCCACAGCATAGGAGGAAGGCCCACCCCTGATTTCCCTTTGAGGATTGGGCAAGCTCAGTTTGAACAAAATCTTCAATGCAGGAAAAATCGTTTGAAAGCAGGGCAGGAGGGGGATTGTCCTCCATAACACTTTTATGGGACGTCAGTGAGGCCTCATCTTCGACCTTTCAGAGAAGCAATTAAAATGAGCATTTTAAATAATAATAAAAATACCTGTATATGGTTTTCAGTATGCATGTTACAAAGTTCAGAAAGACATTTTCTTTCCCTGAAGACATTAAAGCCTCCCATGGGAATTGAAAAGAACAGTGTGGGATGGAGACGGAAGGAGGGGAGAAGTTTGGTCCTTCAGCCATGTTCATTCTACTTACACCAGTGTATGCTTAGGCATGGCTCAAATTCAGTAAAATGAGGGGAAAGAGCTGTGAAGAACACACGAAGAAAAACAGGATTTTTCTAGGTGAAGTTTGGCTTTATTTCATAATGAGCTTCCCCGGCCTGCTAGGCTTCTCTTGAATCCAGTTGGGCAGGTACTGTTTCCCTGTTCTCAGCTGGAGGAGAAGATAATGCACGCTGTTCTGAGCTCTGTCCAGGTTGAGCGGCATAAAAAAGTCTTAATTCCAGAATTCAGAACTGTAAAGCTGAAAAATAATTTCTAGATCGTTGGAGGAGTTTTTGGGATCTTTCCCCACCTTTTTCTATCTTGTAGGATTTATGGGGTCTCCCAAAGGCAGAAGAACCCTTAGACAGTGGGGGTTTGTTGGTGCTACTTTAGATGATATCATACTGGGTTGTCAGGTCCTTCTTGCCTTGGCACAGGGCTACAATACTGCGCCCTGTTGGCTCTGTCCATGCTAGACCTTCCCTGTACTGAATTTTCCTGACCCCTGCTCACTTCTGTTCCACTTTGAGGCGCTCTTAGTATCACCAGTTTGGATCCCTCAGAATCCAAGCAGAATCCCCCTCCTCTCTCTTTGTGTGTGTCATTCAGGATTTTAAAATATTTGGTTCTTCCTTTTTTGCCATTTTTAGTAGTTGAGATTCAGATAACCTGGTTTAAAAATCTGAATATTTATTAGAGTTGGGATATCTGAGAATAAACTGTTCCCAAACCTGATTCCATATCCCAGTGGTGGCAAACCTATGGCACTCCAGATGTTCATGGACTACAATTCCCATCAGCCCCTGCCAGCATGGCCAATTGGTCCAATTGGCCATGTTGGCAGGGGCTGATGGGAATTGTAGTCCATGAACATCTGGAGTGCCATAGGTTTGCCACCACTGCCATATCCCCACTGAAAGAAGCAGGAGATCCATTTGACCAGGCCTCAGAAGAAAGAAAGAGATCAGCAGGTATCTGCTTACTTGGGTGGTGGAAGAAACCACAGTGTTTCTAGGGCTATATTTTATGAGCCAGAAAATGGAGGGATTCCTCAAAAGGCAACATCCAGGAAAGCTTTCTTCAGTGTGAAAGAAGCCTTTGTCGATTTTTATACACACTGATTTATTAATATTATCAGTTCATAAAAGCCAGAAGCACGAGAAGAGTGTAAAATAGCTATTGAGTTGCCTCTAAAATCCCCTGAGAGCACTACTAAGGTTACACAAAGACCATTAAAAAAAACAGAATAGGGTCTGCAGGTGTCAGGGTCACAAAACAGGTGGTTTGGAAGGCCAAACTTGCCTGGGTGTGTAGAGGGCCTTTGGAGCTCAGACTTGGATCTCCATAGTTGGGATGTAAAACACTGCTCCAAACTCCTTCTCTAGTGAATGCAGTCAGTCCATCATTTGTAAACAAGAGATTGGACAGATGTAGTCCAAGCCTCCCATTTTACAGGTAATGTCCCTAGAAGATTCATGACAATGGGAGCCAAAGCACCCCTCTTCAAACAATACTGCCTCTGAACATGGAGGTTCCACTTGGCTACCTTGTCACTGATGGAACTACCCTCCAAGGAAGCATCAACAGCTGGTTAAAACAGGGCAGGATTTGTCTCCTGTTCCAGTTCAAGTGATTCCAATTATGTTGTTATGAAGAGCAATTAATGCTCTTCATTACTTGATTCTGCATTTGCTCTGAGATCTTACCAGTGTTTTCTCTTTATTCCAGAGGATAATACTCTACAGAACAAGTCCAGCAGAGAACCACAACATCTCCTATATGAAGAAAAAAAGCAGAAAAGAAATATAGAAATAAAATGTAAGAGGAGGAATATATGTTGTGTTTCTCAGGGTGCTGAATCCCAGAAATTTGAAACACGAGGAGAAAGTTATATAAGTAAGAAACCAGATAATTGCTTTGAATGTGGGACAAGCTTTGATTTGAAGGGAGAGGTTCCTGGACATCGACTCCACAAAGGGGAGACAGATAAATGCCTGGCATGTGGAAAAGGCTTTGCCAAGAATTGCATCCTTGCTGCTCATCAACAAATCTACACTGATGACAAAACATATAGTTGCTTGGAGTGTGGAAAGAATTTTGCTCACAGTTTCCATCTTACTCAACATGAACGAATCCACACTGGGGAGAAACCATACAAATGCTTAGAATGTGAAAAGAGGTTTGCTCGAAGTTCACATCTTACTCGACATCAACGAATCCACACTGGAGAGAAACCCTATAAATGTTTGGAATGTGGAAAAAGCTTTGCTCAAAGATCAGTGCTTACTGTCCATCAACGAATCCACACTGGGGAGAAACCATATAAATGCTTGGTGTGTGGAAAAAGCTTTGCTGCAAGTTCACAATTTACTAAACATCAGCAAATGCACACTGAAGAGAAACCATATAAATGCTTGGAGTGTGGAAAGAGCTTTTCTGCAATTTCACGTGTTACTCGACATCAACAAATGCATACTGGGGAGAAACCCTATAAATGTTTGGAGTGTGGAAAAAGCTTTACTCAGAGATCAGCGCTTACTGTCCATCAACGAATGCACACTGGGGAGAAACCATATAAATGCTTGGAGTGCGGAAAGAGCTTTGCTGCGAGTTCACCATTTACTAAACATCAGCGAATGCACACTGGGGAGAAACCATATAAATGCTTGGAGTGTGGAAAGAGCTTTTCTGCGAGTTCACGTGTTACTCAACATCAACAAATCCACACTGGGGAGAAACCATATAAATGCTTAGAGTGTGGCAAGAGTTTTGCTCGGAGTACACATCTTACTGACCATCAACGAATCCATAGTGGGGAGAAACCATATAAATGTTTGGAGTGTGGAATGAGTTTTACCCAGAGTTCAGCCCTTACTGTCCATCAACGAATCCACACTGGGGAGAGACCATATAAATGCTTGGAGTGTGGAAAGTGGTTTGCTGAGAGTACACATCTTACTAACCATCAACGAATCCACACTGCTGAGAAACTATATAAATGCTTGGTGTGTGGAAAGAGCTTTATCCACAGTTCAGTACTTACTAAACATCAACGAATCCACTCTGGGGAGAAACCATATAAATGCTTGGAATGTGGAAAAAGCTTTGCTCAGTGTTCGGATCTTACTAAACATCAACGAATCCACACTGGGGAAAAACCATATAGATGCTTGGAGTGTGGAAAGAGCTTTACCCACAGTTCAGCACTTACTAATCATCAACGAATCCATAGTTGGAAATAACCATCTAAATGTTTGAAATGTGGGAAAAGCTTTGCTGTCAGTTTGACATTTACTAAGCATCAACAATTCCACAGTGGGGAGAAACTATAGATATGCTTAGTGCAGTAAGAGCTTTGCTCAGAGCTCATATCTTACTAAATGTCAGCATAAGCACATAGGGGAGAAAATGCATAAATTCCTGTAGTGTGGAAAGAACTTTGCTCACAGTCTTACACTTACATTTCATGAATGAATGTACATCGAGGAGAAACCGTATACTACTTGGAGTCTAGTGATGCATTTTGTTGTGGAGAAAAATTGTGTGAAATGCCGAAGAATCCATAAAGGAAAAACAATATAAGTTCATGGAGGAGTGTACAAAGAGCTTTGCTCAAGGGCACACAATTTTATATTGACAAATTCACCTGGGTGAAATGACAGGAAGACCTCATGTGATGAAAGTGCTTTACTTCAAGTTTTACCCTTCATTCCCATCTAAGAGACTATGCAAATGAGAAACTATATAAATGCTTTGAGTGTGTAGAGTCCATTGCAGCAGAAGACTTATCACTTGTGATGGTCATGTAAAGAAGTGAAAAGTTTTGGAAAGAAATTCCTGCAGAAATGCAAAGAATACTCAAAATAAAATTTCAAGTGGCTGCAAAGACTATGTTACTTGAAATCTTTCCAAAGAATTTTCCAGGGAAATTACAAGAACTTTTTCTGTATATTTCTATGAGCCAGTGTGGTGTCATGGTTATGAGAAGGTGGATTCTAATCTGGAGAACCAGGTTTGATTCCCAACTCCTCCATATGAGCCACAGATTCTTATCTGGTGAACTGGATTTGTTTCCTTACTCCTACATATGAAGCCTGCTGAGTGACCTTGGGCTAGTCACAGTTCTTCAGAACTTTCTCAGCTGCACCTTCCTCAGAAGGTGTCTGTTGTGGGGAGAGGAAGGGGAAGGAGTTTGTAACCCCTTTGAGTCTCCTTACAGGAGAGAAAGGGGGATGTAAATCCAAAATCTTTTTCTTCTTCCTTTTCCTTTTGCCTGTTCCTCTTCTTTTTTCATTTGTCAGATGCACCCAGAGTAATAATTGCAACTAGATGGAAAGTGGAGAACTGCCCTGAAAAAGAAAACTGGGAAGAATAACCATGATAATGTGCTGCAATAGCCAAGTTAACTAATTTCGTAAATAAAAGGCTGAAACAGGAGTTTGATGAGAAGTGGATACTATACTATGAATTGTGGTGAAATGGTTAAAAATGTTTTATTTTGATGATTTTTGCATATTTTGTAGACTACAAAAATTAATGGCTAAGCTTTTTTGCCCAAGTGAATATGCACTGTGGTTGTAGTTAATATATTTGGTTATTAGTATTGTAGTGGTAGTTAAATAAGGAAAAGAAAGTAATGCTCACCCAAATTAAAATCTTTAAATATAGTGTGATTTTTGTTATTCTATAATTTGTTATTCTATAATTGTTATTCTATAATTGTTTTTGTTATTCTATAATTGTGTGATTGCCAGGTGTGTGTGTTTGCTTTGTATCCTATTTTGATATTTTCTGTATTCTTGGTATTTTTTATAAATGAGAAAATAATAAATTCATTCCTTGGATGTACCTTGGTCTCCTATCCAAATACTAGCCTGGGCTGAACCCGCTTAGCTTTCAAGATCTGATTAATTTGGGCTAGCCTGGGCTACTCAGGTCATGGCCAAAGAATTCAGACCAGAGGAGCTCATTAAATGCTCTGAATGTGAAAAGGGTTTCCGAAACTACTTATGTCTTACTCATCGTCAAAGAACCCACACGGGGGAGAGACCATCCACATCCTTGAAGAGAGGAAGAGGCTTCAGTCGGAATGACTTCGTGGTTTTGCAGAATGCAGTTCACATCAGAGGTAAAAATGCATCCATGCTTCCAATGTGGAAAGAGCTTTAGTGTAAACTTCACCTTACCTAGCACCCTACAGGGGAGGAACCTCATCACACAAATCAGAAAACGTCGGAATCATAGAAATGTGACCTCAAAGGCTGGAGTTTTGATACTCTTATCAGGCCAGAATTAAACAGGTGTTGCATTGGTTCTGTTTAAAATTCTTGCAATTCTTAAATCTTGCATTTCTGGGGACTGGCATCTCTTTGACTGAATGGTTTTCTCCTGGTGTGTTTCCCCTCTTTCCTCACTTCTTTGGCCCTCTGGGCAGCCTTATGTTGTGTTTCTCAGGGTGCTGAATCCCAGAAATTTGAAACACGAGGAGAAAGTTATATAAGTAAGAAACCAGATAATGGCTTTGAATGTGGGACAAGCTTTGATTTGAAGGGAGAGGTTCCTGGACATCGACTCCACAAAGGGGAGACAGATAAATGCCTGGCATGTGGAAAAGGCTTTGCCAAGAATTGCATCCTTGCTGCTCATCAACAAATCTACACTGATGACAAAACATATAGTTGCTTGGAGTGTGCTTGGAGTCTTATTATGGTCATGATTTTAATTGACTTTACAAGGTGGATTAGACGATGGGCCCAGCAGAGCCTCCATGTTCAGAGGCAGTAATCTTCTGAATACCAGTGAAAGTTGCAGTGCCCACCTTTTGCTATGTAAAAAATAGTTGTCTGAATAACTCATCTGAAAATAAATCAAGTAGCCTCAAAATTGCCGCCGTGGCTTCAGGGTGATGATGGGAGTCATTGAACCCCCCCCCCCCAAAAAAAAAGCGAATCAGAACATCCTGGCTGAGATCAGCTTCACAACATCCCTCTGCTCTGTGCAATGGAAGCCCAGAGTTACTCATAAGAAACCAGGGAAGTCCAAGCTTCACAGAAAGGGAGGGTGGAAAATTCCCACTCAAAAGAAGCACAAAAAGTGTAACCTCTACCCTGATCTGTGACAGCCAATGTGCTGTGATAGTTAGAATGTGAGACTAGGGTGAAAAAGATCCAGGCTCAAAACCCCAGAAGGTCTAGGCCCTAGGGAGAGGGAGAGAGAGGATAGCCCATGCTTACTATTCAGTTTGCACTCCAATTTTGTTAATGCTGCTGTGTTTTCTAGAGTTTTAAATCAAAGATTTTATTTAATGATTTATTATGTATGTTCTACCCACTGTTTTGTTGTACACCACCCAGAGCCCTTTGGGGTGGGCGTTTTATTAAATCATCATCATCATCATCATCATCATCATCTTATTATTATTATTATCATCATCATGATCATTATCATTAATAATAATGATGATGATGATGATGATGATGTATTTGGTTTTCTTTTCTGGAAGTAAGCCCCGTTGAATAACTTTTTTGAGTCGACCCACTTAAAATTGCCAGCATGTCTTTCAATCTTTCAATGAACACACAGTATGACCGCTCATGCTTTTACACAAAATCTAGAGCCTTGTTTTTCAGTCGCCACTGCAAAGATGTACTGCTAAGATCGGCTTGGCCATTATTTCATTTTTGTACCCTGTTCCCCTAATTCCAGTGTCTTCCACCCAACCCCTTGCCCCATCACCTCTCTGTGATCTTTCTCAGAGCTTCACTCTTCTGTTTATTTCCTTCCATTGATGAGAATTTCCTGGTCTCAGACAATCAACTGTAGTCAGAGTTCATGTCCCTCATTTCTAAGGAAGTTATTTACTGTTTCACGTAGAGAATTAATATGCTGCTTCACCAGAGTGCTGCTCAGGGTGGCTCATCATCAAACAATTAACATCAAGCTGAGCTGCCAATTGGACAACTAGCCAGGACTTTTAAAAAGCATTAAGCAAAGACTGTCCATCAAGAGTCCTCAGGCCTGAAATGGAGCCTCTTAGTTCAAAACCTGGGCCAAAAGAATCCTCTTTCTTAAAGACAGGAGGAGGCAGGGAGTGAACACTTAGAGCTGGAGAGAGACGAATTCTTTAAAATGGGAAGCAGAGGGGGCTGAGAGACATTTTCACCTTCTCATGGTGGATACGGAGATGTCTTCCTCCTCCCTTCAGTCTAATAGACTTTATTTTCAAAAATCTTCCACAGCCTGTTTCTTATGTGAAAGCAGGATTGTGTCCACCCCACCAGCAGAAGGGATGTGACACAGTGACCGATCCCCTGCTTTGCACAGCGCAATGGGGTCATGATAATGTCCAGATCACCCCTGATTATTTTGGGGCTATTCTGCAGAGCTGCAGCTGCTTTTGCTCAGGGCAGAACTTCTCAATGGCCTGGACTGCTCTCTATTTAGGCCAGCTAAGCGATGCCAATCCCAGAAGACTCCCAGAGGGTCCAGAATGGTAGGCAGCCCTAATATACAGGAGAGATGTCGTGAAGATCACAGCAAATGCTTTTAAGGACTGAAAACGCCTTGCTTGCCAGCTGACATCCCCTGCTGAATACCTGAACCTTTTCCCTGTCCAAGTCTCAGGCTGAGGTCTTTCATATCACCTACATAAAAGACTCCCTAAATAGATGCTGGGGAAATGAACTTGGGACAGCCTCTTTTGTTGCAGAAGTGGAAATTCAGGCTGAGGCCTAGCAAAAATCTCCCTCAGAGGTTTCTCTCTCTGAGGCTCATTCCGCACACGCAGAATAATGCACAGCTGCAGTTTGAAGCGGTGTGAAAATGGCAAAAAGAGTTGTGAAAGCGATTGTAAAGGGTTTATACTATTTTGGCCATCTTGAATCAGCCTCTGAGAGCCTGAGGTCAAGCCACTTGTAGCTTTTGAGAGTGGGATAAGGGATGTGAGAGTTGGATGCAGATGCTGGAAAGATCACAAGGCTTAGCAGTTTCCAGGCCAACAGAACCGGGTGGCAGCTGTGCCTACATATTTTACGTCTTCAGTGCCTGGACCCATGGGTGGGAGAAGGTGCTTACTTCACTGGGCCATGTTCAGGTGCAGGGTACAGGGTCTCATTATGGCAACACACCTGTTTGTTTAAGATGGCAGCAACATCCCTGAGTGATTAAATGAGATCATTGGCTATACATTTGATTGGCCAACTAGCTACCATCATGGGTTGAGGGATATAAATTAAAATCTTCCATTCTAGTCTTAGCCTTGTCTTAGAGGCAGCTCTTAATTCTGGGTGGGGCAGCCTGGCTGGAAAACCCTTTTTGGACTTTATAACTGATTAGACTCAGTGAGGTAAAATCTGGATTTAGAGTAAATGCATGTAAATGTGCTGAGGTTAATAATTTAACTTTATATTAGTTTATCCTCACTGTTCGCTGCTCTTAAATTGTATGTTTCTGCACATTCCTTCAATAAATAAACCTTTTCCCACTGAAAGATGTAAATGCAGTCATTGTGGTGCAACAGAAGTGAAAGTAATGTGTTTCCGCTGTTGAAAATAATTGATTATGCACTTCAGTGATACATACATATGCTAAAATGGATGGATTCCATTTAACACTTGCAAATTGCACCCTTAACACTTTTAACCAATGCAAATGGTTCTTTCTCCCACCCTGGACATTCCACAGGTATATATACTCCACTTGCTTTACTATCATCAGATCCTCTGAAGATGCCAGCTACAGATGCAGGCAAAATGTCATGAGAAAATGCTACTGGGACACGACCATACAACCCTGAAAAACCACAACACCCTTTACAAGCATTGATTGTCTAAATCCAGATGTTCCACGACAAAACTTATCTAATCAGTTATAAAGTCCAAAAAAGGTGTTCCAACCAACCTGGTCCATCCAGATTCAAGAGTTGCCCCTAAGACAAATGAACTCCAAACAAGGATAAAGGATCTTTTAATGTCCAGCAACCCACATTGGCAGAATTCAACTTTATCAAATGTACAACCAATGATTTAACTTGATCACTCAGGTATGTGACTACTCATGTGACCTTAACACTCAAATCATGTACCCTCCAGCTGGTAACAGCCCAATAAAGTAATCTCGTCCCACCCATGGGTCCAGGCACTAAAGACATGGAATGGATAGGTGCAATCCCCACCCAGTTCCATTGGCCTGGAAGCGCTAGGCCTCATGATCTGCCCAGCATCTCCATTCACTTTCCACATTCCACTCTCAGAAGCTTCAAGCAACTTGATTGCAGGCATCCAGAGAGAAAGGCTTCCATGATTTCTGCTATCATCCAATTTCCACAATCAAAGTAGGTTAGAAACTTCTTTCCCTTCCCCTCCCCACAACAAGGCTCACAGTGCTCAGAGAGAACTGTGACTAGTCCAAAGTCACCCAGCTGGCTTCATGGGGAGGAGTGGAGAAACAAATCCAGTTTACCAGATAAGAGTGCACAGGCCATGTGGAGGACAGAAGAATCAAACCCGGTTGTCCAGACTTAGTGGCGTGGCTTGGTAAACCGGAGCCCAGGGCAGACTCTGAGTTTTCCGCCCCCCATGGGGTCCCCAGTGTCTCCCCTCCACACTGCAAGGTGGGCTCTGGTTTACCAAGCTACGCCATGCCCCCCCCCTGCCCAATTTACCTGGCTCCCTGATGAGGGGGGTAGCTCTCGTATCGGCTGATTGACTTCTGGAGTCCCTCAATGTGGCACATGGCTCAGTCAGGTGGCCGCTTCCTCAGCCAATGGGGCTCTGCTGTCTGAAAGAGCAGCCTGCCCACCTGGGCTGCTGCTGAGCATGTGCTTAGCCAGGCGGCTCCCTCAGCCAGCCTGCTCCAGCTGATGGCCTGGCCGGCTGAGGCTTGTCGGTGGGGCTGGGTGTGGTGGGTCACATGTTTGGGGGGCGATTTTCCACCCCCATGTGACTCACCAGGATGTGCCCAGGGCGTTTGTCCTCAGATGTCCCTATTACAGCTACGCCACTGTCCAGACTAAAGACTGTTACTCTTATCCGCTATACTACTACAACCCCTGTGATCTTAAGATTCTGTTGTGACACCTCATGTTGTGCAAAGCAGGTGATTGACCACAGAGCCACATCCCTGCTGCTAGTGGGGTGGACACAATTCTCCTTTCACCTAGAAGGAAACAGATTGTGTGATTTTTGAAAAACCTGCAAAGTCTATTACACCAGAAGGAAGAGAAAGAAATCTTTGTGTCCACTGTGAGTTGAAAACTTCTCTCAGACGACTTCCCCTCCTCTTCCTGTCTCCAGCTTCAGGCATTTGCAATCAATGTCTCGCTCCAGATTAAAAACTCCAGACCAACAGACCATCCCCTTCCGGCCTCCTTCTGCCTTTAAGAACGAGACTTCTTTTGACCCAGGGTTTGAACTAAGAGGCTTCATTTCAGGTCTCCTCTTGGTTTGAGCAGTCTTTATGATAATCTTTAAGCCATTCAGTCTTTGCTGAATACTGGTTTTATGTCCTGGCCTGTTGTCAAATTGCCAATTTAGTTTGGTATTAGTGCTTAGAGATCAGCTACCTTGAATAGACCTCTGGAGTATTAGTGTTTATAGAGGTCAGCTACCTTGAATAGACCTCTGGAGCCTACAAATTCTCAATGTGAAGCAGTAAATGGCCCGTTATGCACAAAGTGTCCTCTGCGTGGCAGGAGTAAATGTCCATTGCAGCAAGATTTCTTGTATGGATGTATTTTCTCGACCCCCACTTTCAGTTTCCACTCTCCCTGCGCCAAGCAACACCACTTTAAGTACAACTTCAATTTTCTTCACCACCAGAGTGTCAGACTTCAGCCTGGCACCTGGGACTGTGGGGGATGGGAGGAGTTCCAGAGGACCTTTCTTCTCTGCAGGGGTCCGGCTATTGTTGCTGCCTGAGCTGCGCGGCCTTGGAGACAGGAAGCACATTCTTCTATCAAGTGTGAAATTGTTCTTTTGCTTTGTAGTGTAGTGCCTTTTGGCTTGGGGGGCGGGGTGCTTGAAGAAGAGTTTGGATGAAGAGTTTGGATTTATGTCCCCCATTTCTCTCCTGTAGGAGACTCAAAGGGGCTTACAATCTCCTTTCCCTTCCCCCCTCACAACAAACACCCTGTGAGGTAGGTGGGGCTGAGAGAGTTCTGAAAAGCTATTGTAACCTCAGCTTGTGGGTTCTGTGGGGCAGTACTTGGAATGAGTTGCAACAACAATTTTTAAACAACAAAATGGTTTACTTTTCTTTACAATTTACACTTTTAAAACATCAACATTTAACGTTACAATTCAAGGTCCTGTTCAGGTTGCATTTCAAGTCCTTCTATTTACAGTCTACTGATATTGCCAAGTCCAAATCTTCTTTGCAAGTTGGCTGGCTCCTGAAGACTCCAAGGGCTTGATGAACAGGTTGCAACATGATGAAGGTCTCCAGGAGAACTCTCACCCATTACAACCACAAAAGAAAACCCTGAAACAATAAACTCCAACATTTACAACACAGCAAAACAACAACTACCTTCCCAGTAGCTCCCAACAATATTGAAATTACCTTAACAAGGTGTTAAGGGCTTATAGAAATCAAGGTCCGAGTCTGGTAGCCTTGTTCTTCTGCAAAAGAGCTCTTTCAGCCTCTCTGCTGCTCCGAGTCTCCACCCCTTACTGGGTCAACCCATTCTGGGCCAACCCATTCTGGGCATGGGGGTTACACTATGACTAGCCCAAGGTCACCCAGCTGGCGTGTGTGGGTGTGCACAGGCTAATCTGAATTCCCCAGAGAAGCCTCCACAACTCAAGTGGCAGAGTGGGGAATCAAACCCGGTTCCTCCAGATTAGAATGCACCTGCTCTTAACCACCACGCCACTGCAAACTGAATAGTAAGCATCCGCCAGCCTCTCTTTCTCTTTAGGCACAGCAGGGATTTGAGCCAGGATCTCTTTGACACTAATCTGCCATTTTAACCATTACTCCACACTGATTGTCATAGATCAGGGAAGGGGTTGTGCTCCTTCTGGGGGGATATTTTCCACCCTCCCTGTCTGTGTGACTTATACTTTGTTGGTTTCTTATGAGTAGCTCTGGGCTTTCCTTGAACAGAGCCGAGGGGTGTTGTGGAGCTGATCTCTGCCAGGATGTTCTGGTTCACTTTCTTTTGGGTTTAATGACTCTCACAGTCATCCTGAAGCCAAGGGCCAATTGTGAGGTTTCTCACTTCATTTTTGGATGAGTTACGAAGCATTTTTGATGAAGCAAAGGGGGGGTTGTTTCTCGTGCATCACGGTGTCCACAATGTCATGATTCTGTTTATACTTGGCACTGCAACTCTCACAGGTATTCAGGTTACTGCCTCTAAACATGGAGGCTTTACTAGGCCATCAAAGGCTATTAGCCACAATAGCAATCTTTCCTGTATTGATCTAATCCCCTATGTAAAGTCCTTTCCTGAATTTACCTAATCCCCTTGTAAAATTCCCTGTGAGCAATTAAAATCACAGTCATAATAATACTATTAGGGCTGCCCAGAGAGCCAAGGAATGGGGGGGAAACACCAGGAGAGACTCATTTAGCCAGAGAGACGCCAAACCCCAGAACTGGAAGGTTTCAGCACTACAAGTAGTTTAAACAGAACCAATTCAAAAGCTGTTTAATTCTGGCCTGATGGGGCAGCAAAACTCCAGCCTTTGAGGACACATTTCAATGGCTTTCCCTTCTTTTGATCTGCATGATGGAATATGAGGTTCTTCCTCTGCATGGACTTCATGATGCCAGGTAAAATTGGGATTGCAGTGAAGCTGCTACCACATTGGAAGCATTGATGAAGCTTTTCCCCTGATGTGGACCATGTTCTGGAAAAATAGGGAGTAATTCTGACTGATGACTTTTCCTCTCTCCAAGCATGTAGTGAGTTCCTCTGGTCTCAATTCTGTTTTAATTTAAAATTTTCAACTCTATTTGAAAAACAAACAAACTTTAAAATACGTGGTCCAGTAAACAAAGTCCCAAAATACAGAGACAAATAATACTGATACTAATAGATATATTGGTTTTGGTTAAAGAAAAGAAAAAGAAAAAATAAAGAGAGAAAAGGAAAGCAAAAATAAAAATTATTTTGACTTTTTTTCATTGAAAACAAAAAAACACAATCAATAAAAAATATTTTATTACATAAAGCTTCCAGCCATACTAGCAAAAAAAATTACAGTCTAATTCAATATCATATCTTGTATGCTAATTTGCCTTGGTAGTACAATTGCATCTATATCTAAAACACAAGTATCTTAATTAATTATATTGAAGAAAAGATATATGGAGAGAAAAGAATAATCTATTATATTTTCTATGACACTAATCAGTTATAATAAACCAACATATAATAGTAATTTCTTACCAAATTACTCTGAACCATCTAATTGATTCTTTCACTACGTGTTTCAGTTTTAAATTCTAATAGCATTTTGTACATTTTACTAACCAGCTTTTTATCTTTTTTACACAATTTTTCTTCAAATGTGGCAGGTTTCATTAATATTCAACCATCTTCCTAATCTTTCTTAAAAGCCTCTTTAAGTTGAATATAGCTGTACGCATGACAACTATTTTCCCCATTGTGGATCTCGTCCCTATCTTTCATTTTAATGTATCATTTTTTCCAATTAAAATTTCTGTATAAGTTGACCAGTTCCATTTTTCATAATATTCTTTAATTTGAAGCAATTCCGCCCTAATATCCATCCCAGTGTTTTTGTGTAAAATCTATTTTTGTATTTATTCCATATCTTAATAAGAGAATTACTAATTAAGTGATTTTTCATTGTTTCTGTTCTAAATTTGGTCACAGGTATAACTTGTGACCTTCAACAGCTAATAATCTTGGATCTCTAGGAAAGAAATTTGAAGAAGAAGAAGAAGAAGAAGAAGAAGAAGAAGAAGAAGAAGAAGAAGAAGAAGAAGAAGAAGAAGAAGAAGAAGAGCTTGGATTTATATCCTCCCTTTCTCTCCTGCAGGAGACTCAAAGGGGCTTACAATCTCCTTGCCCTTCCCCCCTCACAACAAACACCCTGTGAGGTAGGTGGGGCTGAGAGAGCTCCCAGAAGCTGTGACTAGCCCAAAGTCACTCAGCTGGCGTGTGTGGGAGTGTACAGGCTAATCTGAATCCCCCAGATAAGCCTCCACAGCTCAGGCGGCAGAGCTGGGAATCAAACCCGGTTCCTCCAGATTAGATACACGAGCTCTTAACCTCCTCCGCCCCTGCTGCTTCCCATCTTTCCAGGTCTCCCATAACTTCTTTCCAGATTTTTTAATAATTCAAATAATTTATTTTTTTGTTCTAATATTATACCTGGGTATTTAATCCTCTTTTCTACACTATATCCTAAAATCTCCATCAAATTAAGTCATTCTTTTTCTGACAATTTTTTTGTTAACATTTTAGTTTTCTTATTATTTATTTTCAAACCCAAATTCTCTGATTTGCTTTTGTATAATCTGAATATTCTCTATAGGGTTTTCTAGGAAAAGGACTAAATCATCTGCATAAGCTTTGCATTTGGAAGTATAATTCCTTAACTTAATACCCAGCCATTCTCTGTTACTTTCCACATTTCTATTCAATATTTCTAAATATAAATTTATGTATTTATTCTTTATACTTATAACCTGCCCTCCCCCGAAGGGCTCAGGGCAGCGTACAACAACATAAAATCCATAAAACCAGTAAGACATTCCAATAGATAAAAACAGATGGCAACAAGACCCACCCCCTCCCCTCTGTACTCATAGGGAAGCTGAGATGGTCTTACTTATCTTCTTGGCTGGCCAGGTGGGAACGCTTGGTGGAACAAGGTTGTCTTACAAGCCCTGCAAAAATCTTGAAGATCTCGCAGGGCCCTAACCTCTTTGGTAGCCTGTTCCACCACACGGGGACCAAGGCTGTGAAGGCCTTGGCCCTCGTAGAGGCCAGCCAGATGCTTCTGGGCCTGGGGACCTCCAAGGAGTAGAGGGCCCTGGAGGGGCAATATGGGAAGATGCAGTTCTGCAGGTATGCCAATCCGAGATCGCTCACAGCCTTAAAAGGTCAAAACCAGAACCTTGAACATGACCCGGAACTCGATAGGCAGCCAGTGAAGGTGGTACAGGACCGGAGTAATCCAGTCCAGGCTGGATGTTCCAGTAAGGAGCCTGGCTGCTGCATGCTAAACGAGTTTAAGCTTCTGGATCACATCCAGGGGTACGCCAACCTGGAGGTGACCGTTGTATGGATCACTGTGGCTAGAATGGGAGAGATATGAGACCAATTGTCGTGCCTGCCGCAGATGGTAAAAAGCCATTCAGGTTGTCTGGGCAACTTGGGCCTCCAGTGATAACACCAGGTCCAGGATTACTCCCAGACTATTATGGACAGTCAAGGCTAGATGTAAGGCCTCGCCATCCAACGTAGGCAGGCAAAAGTCCATCAGCCTCTCTCCCCAGCCCAACCACATAGCAAAGGTGATAGGGGACAACCTTGTCTCGTACCTTTATTTATTTCATACAATTCTGTTTGGTAACCATTCATTAACATTGTTGCATTTTGTGATTTATAAATAGAATTAATTGCATTTTTAGATTATCCCACAAAACCTATTGTAGTTAAGATCTGGTCCAGAAATAACCAATTAATGTTATCAAAAGCATTTTCAGCATCCAGGAAGATTATTTATTTATTTTTCACATTTAATATAATGCCCCACCCCAGAAGGGCTCTGGGCAGTGTACAATCAATAATAAAACATCATTAAAACATCCTAACATATAAAACAAAACCCAACAGTGACACATCTCAGAATGGCACTCAACCTAAGCTTCCCGGGTTGCCCATCCTATCTTCATATAGGGAATGGCACACACATCAGTGGCTGTCTCCCCCAAAGCAGTTTTCCTACCTGGATTCACCTCTAAATATTCTAATCTATAACATCTAACACGGTTCTTATATTCTTTTTCAAATTTCTCCTTGGTAGAAAACCAGCTTGATCTTTACCTATAACATTTTTCAAGTACTCCTTCAATCTTTTTGCTAATATGTTTGCAAAAATTTTGTAATTCACATTTGAAAGTGACATTGGTCTAAAATCTTTTACTTCTAAAATTTCTTGTTTGTTCTTTGAAATTAATGTCAAAAAGGCTCCTTCCATTATTTTGTTTAATATTATACACAATTTGGAGTTTAGCCATCATTTTATAATACCTTACTGTTATTCCATCAGGTCCAAGGGCTTTATTACAGTCCATTCCTTTAACTGCGTTCACAATTTCTTGTGGTGCTATTTTTTATTTAGTTCCTTTAGTTCTTTTCTATTTATTTGGGGTAGATTCTGCTTTTCTAAATATTTCCTGATTTCATTTTGTGATTTTGGTTCTTTTTTTTTAATAAAGTTTCTCAAAATATTGAACCAGATGATTAATAACCTTTTCTTCATCATTTATAATTTATTTCCCATCTCTAATTTTTTATATTATTCCCGACTTTCTCCTTTCTTAATTTAGTGGACAACCATCTTTCTGGCTTATTCATTCATTCAATTTTTTTTCTTTAGATATTTAAGTTCTCTTTCTATTTCCCATGTATATTTTTGTTCTAATTTAGCTCTAATCATTCTCATTTTTCTTATAATTTTTTTCATTATGATATTTTCCTTCTCTTTCATAATTTGCTAATTTGCCAATTTTGTCAGTAGCTTGCTTTCTTCCTCTTCTTACTTTGCTGCACAATACCTCCTATGAAAGCCTCACTTGTTTCCCAAATTAAACTTGCATTCTGGGTAGATTTTTCATTCAAAACAAAAAAATTATCTAATTTTCTCTTCACATTTTTCACTTATATTTTTATTTTGAACTAGCCAATCTTTAATTTTATAATTTCTAAATCTAGTCTGTTCCTTTTTAATCGCCCCACATATAGGGCTGTGGTCTGATAATACTCTAGGTAAAATATTTATTTCATCTGTGTGTGCTATCAGTAATTTTTGAAGCCCATATCAATTCTTGACATAGAGGCATGTCTGAGAAGGTAAATCCTTCTGTTGCACCCTTTTTCTCTCTCCAGACATCATGTATCTTTAGGATTTTTCTTTTTCCCTCTTCTGTTTGATGTATAATTAATTATGCCATTGAAATCACCCATTATAATAATATTCTCCTAAGGGTATTGACCAATATTTTCTTATTTTTGGTATCTGAGGTGGCTCCCAAGACTCCCGTGATGGCATCGGTCCCCACTATCCCACTTCTTAAAAGCTGGCATGTTGCAGCTGCCGCTCTTCAGAATAGATTCCATAGGAACCACAGTAAACAGCAAGTTCTCCCCTTCTTGGAGTTGGGAGAATTAAGAATTTGACATAATTCTCAAGCGGCTATAGGGAAAAAAAGGGTCTTGGGATTGTACCTTTGGTAAGGCGTGACTTGCGGCAAGAGAAACTGGAAGTCTGAGGATTCAGTCTGACTTCTTTGGTCCTGACCTAGATAGCTCAGGCTAGCCTGAGCTCGTCAGATCTTGAAAGCTATGCATTGCTGACCCAGGCTACTATTTGGGTGGGAGACCTCCAAGGAATGTACCAGGGCTGTGATGCAAAGGCAAGCAATAGTAAACCACCTCAAATGTTCCTTGCCTTAAAAAACCTAGGGGGATTACCATAATTCAGCTGCAACTTGCTGGCACTTTCCACCACCACTATGAATTCTTTCATGGTCAGTAAATCTTCTGCTGTAACTGAATGTCTTTCCACACACAGGACATTTATATGTTTCTCATTTGTATCGACTTTCGGATGGGAATGAATGATTAAGCTTGTAGCAAAGTACTTCAAAGGCTTTATATTATTTCCCCCAGGTGGATTTGTCAATACTAAAGTTTGCCTCTGAACAAAGCTGTTTTCACAGTCCAAGAACTTACGCTGATTCTTCCCTACAAATTCTTTGGTATTTCACAAGATCTTTCTTCACCTCAAATGTTTCCATATTCCAAATGACATTTGGTTTTTCTTCTATGTGTATTTGTTGATGAGCAGTAAGCATAAGACTGTGAGCAAAGCTCTTTCCACCCTACAAGAACTTGTATGCTTTTTCCCTTGTGTGCATGTGTTGATGTTTAGTAAGATGTGAACTCTGAGCAAAGCTCTTTTCACACTCCAAGCATTTATATGGTTTTTCCCCAGTGTGGGTTCGTCGATGGACAGTAAGCTCTGAACTCTGAGCAAACCTCTTTTCACACTGCAAGCATTTATATGGTTTTTCCCCAGTGTGGATTCGTTGATGTTGAGCAAGATATGAACTGTGAGCAAAGCTTTTTTCACACTCCAAACATTTATATGGTTTTTCCCCAGTGTGAATTCGATGATGCTGAGCAAGATATGAACTGTGAGCAAAGTTTTTTCCACACTCCAAGCATTTATATGGTTTCTCCCCAGTGTGGATTCGTTGATGTTTAGTAAGATCTGAACTCTGAGCAAAGCTTTTTACACAAACCAAGCATTTATATGGTTTCTCTCCAGTATGGATTCGTTGATGTTGAATAAGATGTGAATTCTGAACAAAGGTTTTTCCACACTCCAAGCATTTATATGGTTTATCCTCATTGTGAATTCGTTGATGTTGAGCGAGATATGAACTGTGAGCAAAGTTTTTTCCGCACTCTGAGCATTTATATGGTTTCTCGCCAGTGTGGATTCGTTCATGTTGAGTAAGATGGAAACTGTGAGCAAAACTCTTTCCACACTCCAAGCATCTATATGGTTTCTCTCCAGTGTGGATTCGTTGATGCTTAGTGAGATCTGAACTCTGAGAAAAGCCTTTTCCACACTCCAAGCATTTATATGGTTTTTCCCCAGTGTGAATTTGTTGATGTTGAGTAAGACGTGAACTGTGAGCAAAGCTCTTTCCACAGACCAAACATATATATGTTTTCTCCCCAGTATATTCCAAGCATTTAAATTTATATGGTTTATCTCCAGTGTGGATTCGCTGATGTTGAGTAAGATGTGAACTCTGAGAAAAGCTTTTACCACACTCCAAACATTTATATGGTCTCTCTCCAGTGTGGATTCGCCGATGAGCAATAAGGTTCGAACTGTGAACAAACCTCTTTCCACATTCTAAGCATTTATATGGTTTCTCTCCAGTGTGGATTCGTTGATGTTTAGTAAGGTCTGAACTCTGAGCAAAGCTTTTTCCACACTCGAAGCATTTATATGGTTTCTTCCCAGTGTGGATTTGTTGAGAAGCAAGGATGCAATTCTTAGCAAAGATCTTTCCACACACTAGGCATTTATGTGTCTCCCCTGTATGGAGCTGATGCCCAAGATCATCTCTGTTCCAAACAAAGCTTGTTCCACATTCAAAGCATTTATCAAGTTTCTCCCCTATGTTAATTTTTCCATGTGTGTGAAATACTGGGGATTCAGTACCATGAAAAGCACAATATTCATCTCCCCTCTTCCAGTTTATTTCTGTGTTTCTTTTCTGCTCTTCATCATATAGGAGATGTTGTGGTTCTCCCTTCGTCTTGTTCTGGAGGCCATTGTCATCTGGAATAAAAGCAAAATCAAATAAGGAAAACTTGTTCAAAATTTTTAAATTCTTTTAATCGATAACTATGGGTCTTTTGACTGTAAATAAAAATTCTACTACTACTAAATAAGGAAAACATTAACTGTTCCTCATGACAACAGAATTGGAATAATTTGAGAGGAATCAAATTCTGCCCTGAATTAATTAGCTGTTCTTGCTTCCTTGAAGGGAAGTTCCATCAGAAACAAGGTAGCCAGTGAAACCTCCATGTTCAGAGGCAATATTCTCTGATGAGGGGTGATTTGGGTCTGGCTCCTCTTCTTGTGAAGCTTCCAGGTACTCTAGTTGGCCACTGTGTGAAATGGGAAGTTGCCCTATAGGGCCAGCTGGCCAATCTTGCATGAGAATGGAGAACTGACTGAACTTACTGAAGAGGGAGTTTAGAGCAGCACTTTACACCTCATCCATGGCTACCCAATATAAGCAGCACAAGTCCTCTCTACCTGCAGGAAAGTTCAGCCGCCCAAGAGAAGTGAGATGTGACCCTGCTGGCAGAGCTGAGGCAGGTAGGGACTAGTGACTGAGCATTTCCAGTGGTGGCCCCTCCTTTGAAGATTGTCCCCCCTTGAAGCTTGGCTGAAGTTTACCTTCCTGTTGATCTGAAGCCAGGCAAAAACAGGTATTTTTCACACATTTTTCCAACAGGCTTTACTTCTGAGTTTGATCTATTCAGCTGTTTCATGGTCTTTGTGTAACTTGAGAAATGTTTTGGGGAGATTTGAGGCAACTCAGCGGCTGTTTTATGCTCTTCTTGTGCCTCTGGATTTTATAAACTGATACTTTAGGCAGAATTTACACTTTTAAGCTAATATTTTGATTTTTGAGCCGAGGAGGTCTGCATATTAATAAATGTGGAGAGGTAACGTATTAATGAATCAATGTTTATAAACACTGACAACTCTATAAATATTTCCACCAATCTTATGTATAAATGAGCCAGCATTTTGTTCCCCAATTTAAGTTGTCTCTGGCTCATTCCGCACATGCAGAATAATGCACTTTCAAACTGCTTTCAATGCTCTTTGAAGCTGTGCGGAATGGCAAAATCCACTTTCAAACAGTTGTGAAAGTGGTTTGAAAACGCTTTATTTTGCGTGTGCGGAAGGGGCCTTTGATATTTGAGAAAACTCTCCTGAACAGTCTCAGGCTGTTGCCTTTTGAGAAATCCTTCCATTCTCCAGCTGAGAAAACTTAGCCCTGGAAACGTTGTTACTTTTACCACACAAGTGTGCAAATACCTGCTGATCTCTTTCTTTCTTCTTGGGCCTGGTCATGTGGATCTCCTGCTTTTTCCAGTGGGGTTATGGAATCAGGTTTGGGAATCAGAAGTCCTTCTATAGAGGAAAGAAACAGAATGGTTATTTTCAGAAATCCCAACTCTAAGAAATATTCAGATTTTTACACCAGGCTATCTGAACCAGAGGAGCCGCATGGCATAGTGGTTAAGTGCTTGCACTGCCACTCACATGGTCAGAAGTTCAAGCCCCCTGTAGGTCAGATATCCTGGCAGCTGGCTCATGGTCAACTCAGCCATCCATCCATTTCTTGGTCAGTAAATAAGTACCTAGCTCATAGCTAGGGGGTAAAGAATAGCCGGGGAAAGCAATGGCAAACTACCCCGCAAAAGCGGCTTGCCTATAAAATCACTGCTTGAAGTGGTACCCCAGGGTTGGATATGACTGAAGGGGAAACTTTACCTTTTTAAAAATCTGAACCAGAGCTAATCATAATGGCAAAAAAGGAAGATTTTTTTAAAATAAAAAAATCCTGAAAGATCCATAAAGAGGGAGATTGAGACTGATTCTGATAGCACCCCGAAGTGGAGGAGAAAGGAACACGGAACTTTAACACAAGGAAGAGAAGCCCTAGACTAGATAGAACAAACAGGATACAGTATCTTGACCCTCTGCCAAGGCAAGAAGGATCTGACAACCCAGCATGACAACATCTAAGCATCTCCAACGAAGGGCCTCTGAGGACTTTTCTCACTTTGAAGACACCCCACATTTCTTTCAGGATTTCAAAAACTCCTGCTACACTCCGAAAATAATTTTTAAGACTCATAAATCTGAATGTTATATTGAGGACATTTTTTTACCACTCAACCTGAAAAAGAGCTCAAAACAGTATGGATTGTCTTCCCTTTCCCTCCAGCATAGGAAAGGAGAACAGCACCTGCCCAACTGAATTTAAGAAATGCCTTCAGGCAGGAATTCAGCCAGTAAAGCTCATAAAATAGAGCCAAACCTCATCTGCTAAAATCCAACTTTTCTTGGTTTGTACTTTGCTCTTCAGGGTTCTATTCTCTCATTTTACTGAATTTTGAGTCATGCCAAAGTTTAACCTGGTGTAAGTAGAATGATCATGGCAGAAGGATCTCAGGTCTTCCCTTCTGCACCCTCCAACCTATACTGATCCTTTTCCATTGATATGTGAGGTTGTAATGTCCTTAGGGCAAGCAAATGTCTTGGGAACTTCGTAAAATGTATGTTGAGGGCCGTATACAAAAACAAATATTATTGTTACGCTTTCAAATGCTCGTTTCCATGTCTGTTCTGAGACGCCCAAGACCAGTCCACATTAACATCCCATTAACTGTTATGGAGGTCGATCCTCCTTCTGCCCTGCTTGCAAATGATTTTTACTGCATTCAGGATTTTGTTCCCACTGAAGAACCCTGAAATCGCTCAGTTCTCAAATGGAAATCGGGGTGGCCCTTCCTCCTCTGCTGTGTTTCTGTTTGGTTACAAAACATTATTTCAGCTGACAGACTAATACTAACAGAGTCTTGTAAGTATGCAGAACCCCCTCCCTTGCCTGCCTTTGGACCTTCAACATGCCCCTACTGAGAGTCTCCACTGCAAGAGCCCCAGCATCAAGTGGAAGACAAGGTATGGCGACCACATAGAGTTTCAAAGGTAAGAGATGGGCAGAGGTGGTTTGCCATTGCCTTGCCCTACAGAGCATCCCTGGAATTCATTGATGGTCTCCCACCCAAGTACCATCCTGGACTGACCCTGCTTAGCATCTGAGAGCTGACAAGATCAGACTCAGTTGGGCCATCCAGGTCAGGGCTGGGGTCCTACTTAGAAGGAAAAGCCTCTGTCTTCAGGATTTGTGAATCCAGGTAAAGGAGAGCCTTACCCAGAGAGGCCACACTCTGACAGTTTTCCTCCATGACTTCTTTGTGAAGCCTTCTTTGGTCTCGATCCAGCAGAGCCCACTCCTCCACAGTGAAATGAATAAACACTTCTTCGAAGGTCGCTGGACCCTGAAAAGAGGAAAAAACCTTCTATCTTCCCAGATAATGTAAGAATTCTCCCCCTTGTAAGGTGAATCAAAAAGAAGAAGAGTTGGATTTATATCCCCCCTTTCTCTCCTGTAAGGAGACTCAAAGGAGCTTACAAACACCCTTCCCTTCCCCCCCCCCCCCCAACAAACAACCTGTGAGGTGGGTGGGGTTGAGAGAGCTCCAAAGTACTGCGACTAGCCCAAGTTCACCAAACTGGCATGTGTTGGAGTGCATAAGCTAACCTAGTTTAGATAAGCCTCCACAGCTCAAGTGGAAGAGCGGGGAATCAAACCTGGTTCTCCAGATTAGAGTGAACCTGCTCTTAACCACTACATCATTCATGCTGCCTCTCAAAAGGAATATAATAAACTGTTGATGTCTAGGATCATAACCTCCATAATACATTTTCATTTTCTATCCATCAAGCAGCACTAATAGCAGCTGCGGGAAAGAGATGGAGGGAGATCATCCCTGGCCAAGGGAGGTTGGGGAGAGGCACCCAGGGGCAAGAGCCAGAGTTCCACACTTACCTGCTCAGGCTGAACAGAATCTGCTTTCTCTCTGCCCCAGAGAGATGGCAAATAATGTAGGCTACCACCTGGAAAGATAAGAAGGTACATGGAAGGAATTCTATACTTTCCAGATACTTCTCATTTCAGTTCCATGAGGAAAATAAAATTCTTCCTCTACTGGCTCATATTTGCAACTATGCTTCCATCCTGAAATGTTTCAGAATTTTTTTTTATTTCATACTTTTGCCACCACCCACTCTTAATTTGGTTATTTTATACAAAAGTGTGGTCTGTTTGTTCAATGGAACAGAATTCACAGAATAAATAAGGAAGAACTCTGAAGTGCTAAGAACAGGCAGTGGTAAATAAATGACAGAAATGCAGCTACCAAATCCCAGAATCTGATGGCATGAAGGCAGGACTAAAACATGTGGAAAAGACAGCCTGGCTATGGTGAAGTACCAACACCATCCATCTTGACATGCTAACTAGTGAGAGATGCCACTGACATATTATCTTTATTGTAGTTGCATGCGTTCTTCTGGATTTTCCCTCTGTTTTACAATGCCAGTCCAATTACATTATTTTGACTTACTAGGAATTTTTTGGTTAAATTCAAATATTCTTATTCTATGTAATCCTATCTTGTAATCAGTTGGCTGGCTGACTTTCTCCTCTAATCTGCTTCCTGATTATCTGAAGGTGTTTTTTTTTAATCGTACATATATTTTGCATCAAGTCCCAGTTAGAAGGGCAGAGTATAAATGAAAATGTTGTTGTTAATGGTGGAAGTGCTGTCAAGGCTCATGGTGACCCCACAGGCTTTGCAAGGCAAGAGAAGTTCAGAAGTGGTTTGCCATTGCCTGCCTCCCTGTGGGCTGAGAGAGTTCTCCAATTACTGAATTTAGGATTAGGCTTTCCCCCCTCATCTAAACATGACCCTATTCAGACTAGGATCCCCCACTTTAAGCTAATCTGATTCTTAAAACTGAAAGTATTTTTTAAGACTCGACAGTCGATGGATCAGGGTTTCAGCCCAAGTCCTACTTTATACCTAATAATGACAACCACTTTATTCAAACTTTCCTGGAGGTGATGTAGCATAAAAGATATTAAGCTTTTAGAGCATAAAAAGAAGTTACAGAAATTACAGAAATGACTTTTCATTTTAAAAATACACAATGGGGTATGAACGCTGAAGTTGACTTCACATGTTTTTTTAATGAATTTGCAATATAGGAATTTTGAATTTTATATATATTTAAAAGAAACCTTATAAGATACAATGTCACTTTAAGGACTGCAAACAGCATCACATGTAGATCATTGGAACTACTGCTCTTAGTATGTCAACAGCAAGTATGATGTGTTTCATAATCACATGATCATGCTGTTGGTAAGGAGCCATGGCAGATGTAGTATCAGAAAAACTGTGAGTAAGCATTATTTCAGTGATTGATTTTCTGTAATTTGTGTAATTTCTGTAACTGTTGTGTGAGTAACAAATAATGTAATTACAACAACTGACATCACGATATGCTACATATTTATGGTATAGGTCTCTTTGAGTGACACCCAACAAGCTGAAAAAAGAAACTTCCAGTTCCACTGATGAAGACAAGAAAACCACATATTATTGCAAATAGGGTTTTGGGCGGGAATATTGGTGCACATAGAGATATTCATGGACTTTGATGCTGAATTTGGAACACTGTCATATACTTAGATTTTCTCATGGACTGTGATGCATAGAGGACTTAAATTCTTAAGAAAGGAGTGTGCATTATAATGATAGGATGCACATTAACAGCTGTCTGTATGTATTGTTTGTTGTGGGTTTTCCAGGCTGTGTGGCCATGGTCTGGTAGATCTTGTTCCTACTGTTTCACCTTCATTTGTGGCTAGCATCTTCAGACTTGTATCACAGAGAGAAGTGATACACAAAGCAGGCGAAACATTAGGAACCAGATCACAGCCACACAGCCCGGAAAGCCCACAACAACCAGTTGAGTCCAGCCATGAAAACCTTTGACAATACGTTGTATGTATTGTCTTTGTAGTTTTCATACATGTTTGTGATGCACCTTTGTATATTAATAAAGCGCTTGCACTTTTTCCCTGTGCGTGGTTTTGTGTGTAATAAGTGTGGTTGGCCAA
Source organism: Sphaerodactylus townsendi (assembly GCF_021028975.2). Classification (NCBI taxonomy): domain Eukaryota; kingdom Metazoa; phylum Chordata; class Lepidosauria; order Squamata; family Sphaerodactylidae; genus Sphaerodactylus; species Sphaerodactylus townsendi. The sequence continues at coordinate 3,418,153 of NC_059427.1, forward strand.
TAGGCATAGTGTATTTTGGTATTCTATGCCATGCTGGCAGGGGCTGATGGGAATTGTGGTCCATAACATCTGGAGTGCCAAAGGTTCGCCACCACGGCTATAGGGGTTAAGTACTTCGGCTGCTTGCTACCACAAAGAACTCTGCACAGGCTCTGAGGAAACAGCTACAGCTTATGTAATGTGATTAGTTTTGTTAATGCAAGTGTGCTGCTTTTCATTTGAATATCTCTGTGTTGTTGTGCCTGTATGTTTTTCCAGTATTGTCTTTGTCTTATAAATAATAATTGTTATTAATCACAGAATATCATATTCACAAAGATGAGCCCTGTGGTGTCATAGTACCAAATATGAGTATTTACAGGACTAGTTTTGAACAAAAAAACCCACCAAAACTTTTTTGTTTTGGGATAAAACATGCATACCCTGGCAGTTAATACCTAGTCACATGGAACAGTTTTCAAATTACAAAACTGCTGACTTCTATCATCATCTTTTTGAGGTTTGAGATTTCTGGGCACTCCTTCCCTGTTTAAAAACCGGGTAGCAAAAACCTCTTGAATTAAAAGTACTGGAAGTTACTGTTCATTTTTATTTGATTTTTATCCCGCTATCCCACATTGCATTGGGCTCATAGCAGCTCACAACAGTATGAAAACAATAAAATTCTAATACATAAAAATTCTAATAAACAATTTTAAATAATACTGCATCATAAGACCTTCTTAAAGCTTATAATTTTGTAAATCTTTTTTATTGGACAAATGAACTATCTTCCTAATTTTTAACATGACTAATCATCCTTTGCATTTGGAACTGCAGTGATATTAAACCGATTCTAGGTTTTTAATTCCTGAGACAGAATTGCTCAACTGCAGCCCAACTCAAGGAGGACATTCATTGGTAACGACATCTATTTTGATCTTACCTAGAAATGTTGCTTCGTGGTGCCACTCCTGCGCAATCCTTCCCTGCACCTGAAACAAAAGTAGGAATCTGAGAATGGGGAGGCTGATGAGAAAATGAAGAGAGAACAGGCTAGGGTGGGTCCCAAACAACTGGGGCAGTCCACGTCGATTTCAAAGAGACCCTTGACCATATCCTATGCCCCCACCACCACACTACCTAGATGAATCCTTCTCACCTGTTGGTCCTGTCTCTTGTTGTCTGCCTGGCTCAAGAGGAACCCTTCTGCCAGCGCCACTGCCTGGGAACTGGTCTCGGGCCCACATTCCCTGACCCAGTTCCCCATCTCCAGGGGCAGGATGGCCAGTAACTGCTCCAGGATCAGCAGGTCCAGGATTTCCTTCTTGCTGTGCCTTTCTGGCTTCAGCCACTGGCAGCAAAGATGGTGGAGTCGGCTGCAAACCTCTCGGGGCCCCTCGGCCTCCTGGTAGCGGAGGTTCCTGAAGATCTGGCGCTGGACTTCTGGAGGGAGGACATTGTTGTATCCCAGGCTCTTCTTCATGGATCTTTCCTGAAATTCACTGCTGCTTCCAACCTTGGAGACATCGAGGCCTTCTCTTGATTCATGGACAGGTGAGTCTGGCTCTTCCCTCATCCTCCCTCTTCTAAAAGCCTCCACCTGGACCAATAGATTACCAGATTCTTCTGTACAGGCAAGTGCCCGATCTATGATTTCCTGCAAAGCAAAGAATGGTTTTGGGATTGAGATTTCACAGACACACAAAAATGCACATATATGACATCTGCATCTGAAGAAGTGAACTTTGGTTCATGAACGCTCATAATAGGATCAAGGGTGCAAGACTTGCGAACTTATGTTTTTTGTGGCTACGATAGACAAACACTGAAATACATGAATAATGAGCTGAAGAGGACAAGTAGTATACTATTGAGGATGTCAGATTAGATCTGGGAGAGGCAAGTTCGAATCTCCACTCAGCCACAAAAGCTGGCTGGCTGACCTAGGGCCACTCATGCACTCTCAGGCTGATATACTATATAGCAGTGATGGTGAACCTTTTCAAGACTGAATGCCGGAACTGCAACCCAAAACCCATTTATTTATCGCAAAGTGCCAACACGGCAATTTAACCTGAATACTGAGGTTTTAGTTTAGAAAAAATGGTTGGCTTGGAGGCGTGCGTTACTCGGGAGTAAGCTTGGTGGTAGTTGGTGGCTCTGCTTTGAACAGCTGTGCAACACTTTGAATGGGTGAATCACGACCCTAGGAGGGTTTACTCAGAAGCAAGCCCCATTGCCAGCAACCGAGCTAACTCCCAGGTAAAGGAGTAAGCACAGGCACCAGTCCTCCCAGCCGAGTCCTACCTGCTCGCCGCGGTGCGCGCATGTCGTGCCCAGCAGCCCAGGCCAGCCTAGATGTATGTGGGGGGCAATTTTCTGCCTCCCCACATGAGAAAATCAGTGCGCGCGTGCCCACAGAGAGGGCTCTGAGTGCCACCTCTGGCACGCGTGCCATAGGTTCGCCACCACTGCCACATAGGGTTGTTGTGGAGATAAATTGGAAAAGGGGAGAACACGGCAAGCCACTTTGGGTCCCAATTAGGGTATAAATGATATCAAAACATGAAATATCGATGAAGAGCAGGTTTAAGAGAGCAGCAGAAGCCCACAGAGAACAAAGTAGTACTGACTCCTCTGGCTCCCATTTTTCCTGGTAGAGGTTAAACTTCAGAGTAGGGCTGGGGAGATCCAGGTTCATCTTGCTGTGGAAGCTCACTGGATGGTGTTGGGTCAGTTACAAACTTTCAGCCTAACCATCCTCACAGATAAACAGGAAGTGAGGAGAATAAGTGAGGAGAATAACTGAGCTGCTTTGGTCTCCAATGTGGAGAAAGGACGTTATCTATTAAGTAAATAAATACAGCTGGAGATGGGAGGGAGATAAAAGACAGGCTGGTGAATGGCCAAGAATAAGAGAACGGGGCAGGGTACAAGGAGAGGATATGGGAGTTGCTAGGAGGGAAAGAAGAAATAGTGTGGGGAGGGGGATACAGGGAACATTAAGGTGTCACCCCACAAGCCCCCCAAGGGTTCCCTGACTTGGAAGTAGCCGTGGCCCAGCCGTGGCCCACCACACAACAGGGCTAGTTTTCCTAGGCAGAGGATGGTGGGATGAAAAGAGGGATAGTAGAAGACAGGGCAGATAAAGGTAGATTGGCTGTTGGGTGGGAAGGAGACGCCACTGCCAACTCCATGTTAGGATGGGGGGGGGCAGGGGCCAAAGGAAGAGAGGGCCCCCTCCTATTACATGTCCGGCTTGCTTGAAGCAATGCATGGAACGGAACAGCCGGAAAGTCAGCTCAGTCACTGAACTCACTCCATTAAAAATCTATACCTACGTCATTGGCTATGGCTGGATATTTATACTGGATATTTATACTGATTTTATTGGATCCCAGAGGTGGGATCCAACAAGTTCTCACCATTTCTCTAGAAGTGGTTACTAATTTTTTCTGAGTGCCAAGAAGGGGTTACTAAAGCAACCTCCCTGCCCAATAGGGACTGGAGGTGCGTGTGTGCGGCGGCGCCACTGTGTGAAGCCCACCACCCTCGGAACCTGTTATTAAAATTTTTGGATCCCACCACTGCCTGAGCCCTATTGGGAAGGGCGGGATATTAAATAAACACATAATTAATTAATTAATAAAAAATCCCAAGGTGGACTTTCGGGAACTTGCTGACCCACCATGCAAGGACTGGATCATCCCAGGTGTCCATGACTCCAAGAGAAGAGGCAGATGTCCAGCCTTGCATTAGCAAAGGTCACCCAAATGTGCCAAGACGTGGAAAAGATTTGCTGCCAGGTGTAAAACAACAGAACCGTGTCTTGGGTAAGCCTCAGCAAAGTGGAGAAGGGGACCACCCCCCACCCCCAAATCCAAATGCCTTCTTTCGAACAGAATGAAATCAATCTGCAGGCCTTTTGGGACCCCGCCTGCCCTACACCAAAACCAGGCTGATGGGAAGGACCCACAGAGGATAATGCCCAAAGAGAGGGGGGTTTGCTGGAGTTTGCAGGCAGCAGCCGAAGGTGCAGCAGAGACCGGAGGAGGATTCCCAGGAAAGGACATCTCAGCCTCCGGGCAAGGAGAAGAAGAGCAGCTGCCAGGGAGCAAGTTGGGAGAGGGGAACGTTTGCAATCCGGAGCCCCCCAGGGGTTCATGGGGCTGAGTTAATATTCTTGCTTCACTGGGGAGTCTGCAAGGGGTGAATCCTGCAGGCCTCTTTGCAACCCCTCAAATGCGCCCCCCACCCACCCAATCCATCCCGGAATGTCCCACTTTAAAAACAGGGCAACATTTAGCAAAGCAAATCTTATTGATTGCTTATCTACTTATTGCTGACCTTGTTTTTTTTTTTCCCCAAAAGAAAATCCACCGGCGCTGCTCCGCCTCCCCTTCGTTCAAAGGCACCAGCCAACCACCAGGCAGCTGGGACAGGTGAGCCAGGCGTGTCGGTGCAATGTCACATGACTTTCTTGGTCTATGCCTCTCTAGGAGCGCGGACTCTTTACCTTTAACCCCTAGACGGACTCTCCAAAGAGGACCCCCTACCCCACCCCGCTTTGCTCTTGCAGAGGCTGCACCAGTTTCCCCAGCGAGCCGCAATTCCAGGCAAAGGGAGACCAAATTTGACCCCTTCTCCATCCCAGCTGGTCCCTAAAAATCTCAGGAGGGGAAAGGGGGGGAATGCAGCTCAGACTAAGCCTCTGGATGCAAAAGCATCCCTGCAGAATGTGTGCACATAAATTACTTAACCTGAATGTATAATAATGAAGTCTGATAACAAAGGAATAGGAATACATCAGAAATGCAAAGAAAATCATACAAATTCCATCAAGTAGAACTAGCATTTGGATTTAAAACGCTTGACATGGCTTTTGCTCAGTATAATTGCATTAGTCTTAACTGAATCCACTGTATGACTGTTGTATGTATGTTGTTTCTAGTGAGTTGTCTGTCCTTCAGAATTACCAAGTCGCAGTTTACCCAGGCATTGTTAATTCTCTGAAAAACAACAACAGTTTTTGAGAGTAAAAGCCTTGGCAAATCAAATAGGTGTTTCTTAATCTCACTGCTTAATCTCACGTAAATTTGCTTTATTGAGACAATTTTATGCTGTTCCTCCAACATTTGAATTTTGTCCATTTTCTTGGTTTGTTCCAAATCCCCCCTTTTTTCTTTACTTTTCTAAGTAATGGCTATTAAATTCCTGCTAATATAAGCCTTACTGGTTTTCCAAATAATTGAAATGAGGACATTTGGATGTGGTGTTTATTCTAAAAAATTATTTGATATCTTTAAAACTTTTTTTTACTCTATCTTCTTATAATAAAAGATTTCCATTTGATCTCCATCTTCCACTTTTACCTCTATTTTGTTGCCAGGTTATTGCTAAAGGATTATGATCAGGAAAGCTTTTGGGTTGTATCTTCATACACATACACACACACATCTGGAAAATACCTTCTTCCCTTCCCTATGAATTGTGTAGAAGCTTTTAACTGGGCTCACTGTCTAGAGACACACAGAGTATTTCATTTCATTTTATTGGACTTGTACCCCGCTCAGAGCGACTAACAACCGAAAGATAACAACAAATAACACCAATAAATATGAACCTCAAATATGAACAGTAAATGAACAACAACCACAACCTGATTTCCCAGGCATCAGAGCAGACTCTGCTCTGGCCTGTGGCATAATTTTTTTTTGGGGGGGAAAGATTTTTCTCCCCTGCAAATGTTTATGGGAGGGATTTGGGCGTCATAGTCTATAGATTGGCTTCTTCCCAGCCCACAATTTTTATCTGAATATTTTCTGAGGGTATGACTGAAGGGCTAATAAGGCAGCCCTGGGGAAGCTGAGCAGACCTCCCTCTGGATAGAATATGGCTAGCAGTCCTTCTGAGAAAGCTTCCTAGACTGCGTACTCCTGCCCAGACTCCAGGGACTAGATGGCCACTGAGGTTCCTCTCCATTGTCTCTGTTTCCAGCCCTGCCCTTGACTGAAGGACCCCCTGCTTAGGACCTGGGCTACAAATACATGAACTGCAAGCAGAGATCCAGATATGCTGCAATGCAAATATAACATAGCAGAACTCTGGCTACAATGGATGTCAAACTAAATAATAATAGCTACGAACATAGCACAACTGTTGGGAACGGCAAGACCCAGCTTGGTGTAGTGGTTAACAATGGCGGACTCTAATCTGGTGAACTTGGTTTGATTCCCCACTCCTCCACATGAAGCCTGCTGAGTGACTTTGGGCCAGTCACCGTTCTCTCCAAACTCTCAGCCCTGCCTACTTCAAAATGTGTCTGTTGTGGGAAGAGGAAGGGAAGGAGTTTGTAAGACTCCTTAAAGCTAGAGAAAAGGGAAAGGGGGAGGGGGAATAAAAACCATCTCTTCTTCATTTGACCTATTGATTAGGCACTGGCCAGTTTAGTAGCCATAGACTACCTGTCTAAGAGCAGGTATATCTACAGCTATACAATTCTCTCACTTTCTTTGTTCTGTGCTCAGTTTCTTCTTTGGCTAGTAGAATCATAGAGTTGGAAGAGACCACAAGGGCCATCAAGTCCAACCCCCTGCAAAGCAGGAATACATAATCAAAGCACTTATTATTTAGCAACTCACTAGAATCTGCACCTTTGTTGGACTGTGCTATACTCTGCTTTTAATGTACATGCAACCCAAGAACAACAACTCGGTAGATAGAATCTTTAGTGCCTTTCAGGAAGATAGACACAACTGGTTAAGCATTTTTATTAATTTTTCTTTGATGGAGAGGACTGCGGAGAAGTCCTCCCCTCTACTTTTTCCTATCTCTGCCATGTCCTTTTTGAAATATGGTGACCAGAACTGCACATGGTATTTCAAAGGAAGCCGCACCATAGATCTGTACAAGCATACAGATCTACACAAGACTCAAAACTGACCACCAGTTTCAGCATGATAGTGAGAGCTAGAGTGCCAAACATGAGGGGAATTAGCACCTCCCAGTAAAGATAAACTTGATAACATCCTTCAGCTACTGGCAAGAGAAGCAGAAGTTTACTCCCAAGGAGGCAGGAATGGAGAGCAATGCAGACAGGAAGGATAGAAAATAGCCTCTTGGTCACAATACAAAGGGGACTGAATCATTTCCCTGACCTATCAGAGCTTGTGTGCTGCAGCTGTCACAATGGCAGACTAGGAACAAAACTCCAGCTCTGAATCCCTATTCACCCATAGAAGGCTGCTGACTTCTCTTGGATCAGCCACACCACATAACAGGGTTGCTGTGATGATGAACAGGAGCAGAGAAGAGCAAAGTATGATGCCATTAGTCAACACTGGGGAGAAAAGCAACACGAATAGGGAGGATGGAAGAGATCTCCTTCATTAGAAAACAAAGGGTGCTTAATAACCTCTCTCAGAGGTTCAGAGTACATAAGGCACAGTGGTTAGAGGGTCTGACAAGGCTATAGGAGATCCAGGTTCAAATCCCCCCTGTACCAATGAAATTTGCTGGCTAACCCTGGGCCAGGCACTCACTCTCAGCCTAACCCACCCATCAGCATGGTGGTTCTGAAGATACAACGGAGGAAAGGAGAGCAGTGTAAGTAGCTGTGGATCCCAAAGGGGTATAATTATTAAAAATTTTGGATGCAGTTCGGCAAAAAGGACAATTATCCTCGACATTAGTATAGCTGCCACTCCTTTGGAAGGAGACAGAACTGCTCATTCAATAAGGCCCTTTGCGGCCTGGGGCCCTCATACCTGCGAGACTGTCTTACTTGAGCTCTGCTATCCGCAGAGGCAAATTTACTGGTACTTCCCAGCCCTGCAATGATGCGGCTCATCTCTACCCAGGCCAGGGCCTTTTCTGACCTGGCCCCTGCCTGGTGAAATGCTCTTCCTCCATCCATTAGGGCCCTGCGGGACCTTGGTGAGTTCCGCAGGGCCTGTAAAACTGAGCTGTTCCGCCGGCCCTTTGCGGGAGGCTGGCCACGGATGGTCCACCCCCTCCTGAAGCCCCATGTACCATCTAGTCCCCTCCTGGGGGCTTGAGTGTAGGGGGGTTGGGGACCGGATGCCATTGTACTGTACTTGGTTATAGGTTATGCTGCTGCGGTTGTTTTAAAGGGTTTTATCTGTGATTTATTGTATTTTAATCTGTATTTTGGATTTGTTGTATTTTACTTGTTGGTTGTTTGCTTATTGTACACTGCCCAGAGTCCTTTGAGGATTGGGCGGTATACCAAATCCAATCAATCAATCAATCAATCAATCAATCAATCAATCAATCAATCAATCAATCAATAGTCCTATGATCATTAAATATGGACAGTGGAGCAAGCAGGGCAGAGCATCTAATCCTAAACAATTTATTACATTTTAAGGTCTGTGAAACCCCTGCATAATATATCTCTAATGGGTAGGAAAAATAACTCAAATGTCCTAATAAACTGTACTCCAAATGCTTTAGCTGAGAAATTAAAGTGCCTTAACCAATACCAGTTCAACAGCTGTATAATACAAGCTTAATATTGCAGAAAAACTCTCAGTGATGATACTTGGAAAGATTGGGCTTGAGACTGAAGATCTTGCAACCGTTTAAACAGTTGAATGTTTTCTCTCCTTATGAATTCTCTGATACAGCTCATGGTTTAGAATTTATTATTTCTTTCCTATGTGAATTTTTTGGTGCACCTTAAGATTTGTCTTTTGAGCAAAGCTCTTCCCACATTGCAGGCTTTCTCCCAGTGTGGATTCGTTGATGTTCAGTAAGATGTGATCTGTGAGCAAAGCTCTTTGCATTTATATAGTTTCTCCCCAGTGTGGATTCGTTGATGTTCAGTAAGAGGTGAACTCCGAGCAAAGCTCTTTCCACACTCCAAGCATTTATATGGTTTCTCCCCAGTGTGGATTCGTTGATGCATAGTAAGAGCTGTACATTGAGCAAAGATCTTTCCACATTCCAAGCATTTATAGGATTTCTCCCCGGTATACTCTAAGCATTTATATGGTTTCTCCTCAGTGTGGCTTCGTTGATGGAGAATGAGAGCTGTACTTCGAGTAAAGCTCTTTTTACACCCCAAGCATGCATATGGTTTCTCCCCAGTGTGGATTCGTTGATGAATAGTAAGAGCTGTACTTCGAGCAAAGTTCTTTCCATAGTCTAAGCATTTATATGGTTTCTCCCCAGTGTGACTACGTATGTGTTTAGTAAGGTCTGAATTCTGAGCAAAGCTCTTTCCACATTCCAAGCATTTATATGGTTTCTCCCCAGTGTGAATACGATGATGGTGAGTAAGGCTTGAACTCCGACAAAAGCTTTTTCCACACTCAGAGCATTTATATAATTTCTCCCCAGTGTGGATTCGATGATGTTGACTACAATCTGAACTCGTAGTAAAGTTTTTTCCACACTCTGAGCATTTATAAGGTTTATCCCCAGTATGGATGCGTTGATGTGCAAGAAGGCTGGTACTCTGAATAAAGCTCTTTCCACACTCCAAACATTTATATGGTTTCTCCCCAGTGTGGATTCGGTGATGGATAGTAAGAGCTGAACTCTGAGCATAGCTCTTTCCACACTCTAAACATTTATATGGTTTTTCCCCAGTGTGGCTTCGTTGATGTTTAATAAGATCTGAATTCTGAGCAAAGCTCTTTGCACACACCAAACATTTAAATGGTTTCACCTCAGTGTGGATTCGTTTATGTTGAGTAAGATGTGAATTCTGAGCAAAGCTTTTTCCACACTCCAAGCATTTATACAGTTTATCCTCAGTATGGATTTGTTGATGAGAAGCAAGGATGCAATTCTTAGTGAAGCTCTTTCCACACGCCAGGCATTTATGTCTTTTCCCTGTGTGGAGCTGATGTCCAGAAATGTCTCCCTTCCAACCAAAGCCCATTCCACATTTGAAGCATTTATAAAGTTTCTCCCCTGTGTTAATTTTTCTGTGTGTATCAAATATCTGGGATGCAGCACTCTGAGAAGTACAGCATTCAGTCCCTCTCTTCCATTTTATTTCTGTATTTCTTTTCTGCTCTTCATCATAGAGGAGGTGTAATTCTCTCTTGGACACAGTCTGGAGACCATTATCCTCTGGAATAAAGAGAAAGGACTTGTGAGATCTTCAGGGAAAAGCAGAATCAATTAAGAAAACATTAACTGCTCTTCATAATGACAGAACTGGAATCACCTGGAGAAAAATCCTGCCCTGTTTTAAACTGCAGTTGATGCTTCCTTGGAGGTAGTTCCAGCAGAGACAAGGCAGCCCAGTGGAACCACCATGTTCAGAGGCAGTATTTTCTAAACAGGGGTGATTTGGGTCTGGCTCTTCTTCTGGTGAACTTTCTAGAGACTTTAGTTGGCCACTGTAGGAAATGGGAGGCTGCGTTACTGAGACATCTGGCCAATCTCTTCTTGTATGTGTACAGAGGCCTGACTGCATTTCCTGGAGAGAGTTTGGAGCAGAACTGTACACCTCAACTCTGAACTTCAGAAGTCCTCTCCACCTCAGATAAGTTCAGCCTCCCAGACCACCTGTTCTGTGACCCTGTTAGAAAAGCTGAGACAGGTAAGGACTGGAAACTGGGCATGTATAGTTGGTGCCCCTCATCTGGGGAATGTGCCCCCTAGAAGTTTGACTGAAGCTTACCTTCCTGTCTGTCTGAAGCCCAGTCAAAACAGGCCTTTTCAACTAAATTTTACTTTTGGAGGGATCTATTCAGCTGCTTTACAATCTTTGTGTAATCTCAGGAGTGTCCTCGGGAAATTTTTAGGGCAAGTCAGTGGCTATTTTACACTCTTCTTGTGCCTCTGGATTTTAGGAATTGATCATGTAGGCAGTATTTTGGGATTTTATGCTAATGTTTTGATTTTTGAGCCAACTTGAGGAGTTCTGCATTTTAATAAATGTGGAGAGGCAACATATTAATAAATCAATGTGTACAAACATCAACAACTGTATAAATATCTCCACCAATTTTAGGAATAAACCAGCCAGCATTTTGTTTCTCACTTTAAATCCTCTTTCACATTTGAGAAATCTTTCCTGGATGTTCTCAGTCTGTTGACTTTTGAGAAATCCCTCTGTGCTCCAGCTGATAAAATTTATGCTTAGAAACATGGTTGCTTCCCCCATACAAGTAAGCAGATACCTGCTGAATTCTTTCTTTCTTCTCTAGCCTGGTCAAGTGGATCTCCTGCTTCTTCCAGTGGGGATATGGATTCAGGTGTGAGAACCAGAAAGCCTTTTCATCAGGGGAAAGAAACAGACCGGTTATTTCCAGACATACCAACTCTAAGAAATATTCAGATTTTTAAACCAGGCTATCTCAACCTTAGCTACTAGTAATGGCAAACAACGAGAAACCAAATATTTTAAACTCCTGAATGATACACGCAATGGGAGAGTAGGGGGATTTTGCTTGGATCTTCTCCCTTTCAGGCACCTTACAGACCTTCTAGGATGAGAAAAAGTGGCGTTTGATCCCATAAACTTCTACTACAAACCGGAAATTATTTTTAACTGTGCAATTAAGAACTGAGTTATTCCAGTCTCAGTCCATTGACTTCAATGGGGCGACTCTGTTCTGCATTGCCTGTCAGACTTATGAATCTGAATTCTGTATTGAGGGCATATTTTTGCCACTCAGCCTTAAAAGAGATCAGAATGGCATGCATTGTTTTCCTTTCCCTCCAGCACAGGATGGGAAGACAGCACCAGCCCAACTGAATTTAAGAGATGTCCGCCAGGCAGAAATTCAGTAAGTGGAGCTCATCATGACATAGAGCCAAGCTTCATCTGCTAAAATCCCATGTTTCTGGATTTGTTCTCTAGGGTTCTGTCCTTTAATGAATCTGTGAGCCATGTCTAAGCCTACACTGTGTACGTAGAATGAACACCCCAGAAGGACTCCAATTTATCCTTGAGGCTGTAAGATCCTCAGGACAAGCACATGTCTTTCTGAACTTTGTAAAATGCATATTGAGTGCCCTAAACAAATAAAAACATTATTATTATTGTTATTCTTTAAAATGCTAATTGCCATGGCTCCTGTGAAAGGCAAAGAGGAGGCCTTGTCGACATGGCAAAAACTGTTACGGAGGCCGATCCTTCTCCTGCCCCACGTTCAAACAATTTTTCCTGCACTTCTTACTGAAGAACATTGAGCTCAATCAATCCTCAAAAGGAGATGAGGGGTGGGCCTTTCTCTTCTGCCATGTTCATTTTGGTTACAAACCAATATTTCAGTATATAAAGTAATTTTAACCGAGTCCAGTAAGTATGCAGAATCTCTTCCCATTCCTTCCTTTGCCCCTTTTACATTCTCCTACTGAGAGTCTCCATCAGAAGAGCCCTACCAGCCTCCATATTTTTGCTGGTAAAAGTGCTGTCAAGTTGCAGACGAATTATGGTGACCCCATAAGGTTTTCAAGGTCAGAGATGGACAGAGGTGGTTTGCCATTGCCCTCCCCTACAAAGCATCCCTGGACTGAAACTGTTTAGCTTCTGAGAGCTGACGCGATCAGGCCAGGCTGGGACATCCAAGTCAAGGTTGGGGTTCTCTTTAGAGAGAAGGACCTCTGCCTTAACCATCTGTGAATCAAGTGACAGGAGACTCTTACCCAGAGAGGCCACATTCTGATGATTGTCCTCCATGACCTCCTTGTGAAGCCTTCTTTGGTCTGGATCCAGCAGAGTCCATTCTTCCTCAGAGAAATGAATAGACACTTCCTCAAAGCTCACTGGACCCTGGAAAGAGGGAGAAAAATGTCTTCCCTGATAATGTTAGAATTCTCCCGCTTCTAAGATTAGTCCAAAAGGAATAAAATAAAATGTCGACATTCAGGATCAGAACCTCCAAGGTAAATTTTCACTTTTTACCCATTGAGCAGCACTGATAGCAGCTGAGTGAAAGAAATGGAGAGAGAGCAGCCCTGGTCTAGGGAGATGGGGAGAAGGCACCCAGGGCAAAATCTAAAGTTCCACACTTACCTGATCAGGCTGTCTGGAAGCTGCTTTCTCTCTGCCCTGAAGAGATGGCAAAGAATGTAGGGAACCACCTGGAAGGATATGAAGGTAAATGGAAGGCATTCTATACTTCCTGAGTACTTTGCAATTCAGTCCCACGGGGAAAATAAAATTCTTCCTCTCTTGGCTCAGGATGACAACTATCCTTACATCCTGATTTCAGAATATTTTTTAGAATTCCACACTTTCGCCAAATCCAGTGTTAATATGGTTATCCTATACAAAAGTGTGGTCTGTTTGTTCAATGGTATAGAATTCACAGAACTAAGAAGGAAGAAGCGCAAAGAACAGGCAGTCATAAACCAATGACAGAAATACAGCTACCAGATCCCAGAATTTGATGGCATATGGGCTGGAACAAAATCAATAGAAAAAGGCTTCATGTGGGAGAGTGGGGAATCAAGCTTGGTTCTCCAGATTAGTGTCTGCCACTCTTAACTGCTATACAATGCTGGTTCTCTAGGCTACATTATAATACAGGCATTCAGTTCTGTTCCACAATGGACCATCCTGAGCGACTTCATCCCTTTTGGACAAAGAACAATTCAATTTAGACTACTTTATCTATATGTCTTGAATGTTCAGATCCTTCACCAGGTGCTTGATGGAAGTAGGACTATGGGAAATGGCTGTGATTGGTAAAAGAAGGCTCTTACACCAGAGATGGGAATTTGCTTGGAATGAGAGAAATCCACTTGTGATTCTTAGAAAGGAAGCTGGTTTAGGTCCAGCATAAATATCAGTTTTAAGTCTTCAGTGGAAACCGGGTGGGGGTTCAGTACTACTTCAGCTTCTTGCTCTTCACAGACTGTGAATAACCAGCTACAGGATCTGTTTACCTCAGTCAGTAAAACTGTACTGCTTATCATTTGACTATCACTGTGCTGCTGTTGCTGTCTACTTTTCTAACTGTTATTTATCACAGAATATCATATTCAATTATTCCAGTGATGTCATAGTGCCAAATATGAGAGTTTACGGGACCATTTTTTGTCAAAACCTTTGTACCCAGGCAGTTAGTACCTAGGTACATAAAAAACAGTTTTCAAATCACTCAACTGCTGACTTCTACCACCATCCTTTTGAGATTTGTGGTCTCTTGGCACTCCTTCCCTATTGAAAACTGGATAGCAAAAAGCTCTTTAGTTAAAAGCTTTGGAAGTTACTATTTATTTATTTATATTCATTTTATCCTGCTATTCTCCATGACATTGGATTCACAACAGGTCCCAAAAGTATAAAAATGATAAAATTACAATACATGAAATTCTAATAAAGCTTGTAGTTTTGTAACCCTTTTTATTGACCCAGTGAAATATCTTCCCAATTTTTAACATGACTCACCATCATTTAGGGTAGCTTTGCCCTAATTTGCCTTACTGTGTTGATTTAATTAGCTTGCGATGACCTTAAACTGATTCTAGCTTTTTACTTCCTCAGACAGAATTTCTAAACTGCAGGCCACCTACACTCAAGGAGGCTATCCTGTGGGAATGACACCCCTTTTGATCTTACCTGGAAAAGCTGCTCTGTGGTAATGCTCCTGCGTGATCTGCTCCTGAGCCTGAAACAAAAGAGAGGATCCAAGAAAGGGGAGGCTGATGAGAAAACGCCATCCCCACCCCACCCCTTCACTCTCTCTGTTTTACTTCAGAACACCATGCAATAAGCTTACTGAAGTTAAACAAAACGATTAACAGAATTTATTAAACACTTCAGGGGGAGTAGGATTGAAGGTGAAATTGTTACTAAAGGATGAAGCAGTTCAACATATACAAGGCAGCTGATTTCAGTGTTCTGAATGATGTATATATTTCAGAGTTTCATGATGTTTCCCAGATCTAACCCAAGCTAGCATCTAGAGAGGTTCATGAGTTTACTCGGGTGCTTGTAAACTATATGGAAAGGAGCATTCTCCCAACTCGCTTTCCCATCAGACTTCTTAAGCTTCAGGAACAGCATTTGATGTAAAACCTTCTGAAGAACTAGGGATGGGAATTTTTCCTCACAAGCAGGGTAAATTCCCTGCTTTCTGACGAGAGGACAGTCCCTCTCTGACACAATCCCTTTTTCTATCAGGGCACTCTGTTCTTCCCTCTTTGTCCAGAAGTCTAAATTAGTTCTGCTGTAAGAATCCGGGCTGGGATTTCTTCTCTAACTAAAAGTAAATCTCCCTTCCTGACTTGATTCTCTCTTTCCCCACTATTCTCTTCCCGCCAACCTCACAGGTCTTTCACAGGCTCTAAACCCATCTGCTCTCTCTGCAGCTCAGAGTTATCTCCTTCAAATTCTGTCTGAAGCTCTTACTACTATACCTCTGCCCACTGACAGCCTGTCAATCACTGTCTCAAGCTCTGTGAGGATTCAGAACTTTAGTTTCTGGTATTTTTGCTTCTGTCAGCTATTTAGGTCTCTCACAGCATCTTTAGCCAATTAGGTCAAGCCGCCATGATGTCAAGACCAGCAGCTGTTCCCCCATATTCCTGGCAATATATGTGACACCAGAAAGGGATGCTCCATCATGGGCTACTCATGCCTCCCTTTCTAGGACTCTCTCCTTAGGAAGATTATTAGCCTCCCTCTAACATTGTCTTCTAGCAGTCTGTGTTTCAACATCATCTCCTAAATTAAGACTTCTTTGTTTTGTCTGACTGCCCCACTTGATAAAGAAGCACATTCTTGGCTATTATCTTATAACTTCAAACACCACACAAAATCATCTGTACTTGAGTATCTACTTAAAATGCATAAAAACTGGGCTTTTAAAAATCATTCTTGCTACTTAAAAGTAATTATTACAAATCTGACATATGCATTAATATCTTCAACCCCTCAGTCAATAAATCCCATCTTGAACTGTATCTTCACTTTTCTGAAGCTTGGGCATTATTGCTTTTCTCAAATGCTACCCCTCCTGAGCCTAAACAAATAATCTATATATAGAAAAAGTTAAGCGTGACTTTGTTGGTTACCTATAGGCTCCCAAACAGCTGGACCAAACGGCGTGAAATTTTCACACGCCATCCAACATGCCTCCTTCCATGTTCTTAGCTCCTTCCCCCACTGTAGGACCACTCCTGTGCCATGCAAAACCCAAATTTCCACCAAAAACCCACGTCGCATGCCCACAACACAGCTTAGAATGCCTCCAACTGCCAGGCTAACTCGCCCACAGACCGCCATCACTCTTCCCCAACCTCCAAATGCGCATGTCCACCGTTGCCCAGCACGCACCCCCCCCCCCTGCAACACCCCGGGGAGGCAGATGCAGCACAGTCACAGAGGGAGGAAGCTGCCCTATGACCCCCACTCTAATCTAAGCCACAGCAACGCGTGGCCGGGTATGCTAGTATCCATTGATAATGGTTGTGTGTTAAGTTGCTTCTGAACTAAGGAAACCTCGTGAATCAATCTCCTCCAAAATGTCCTATTGTTTATTGCATTGCTCAGGTCTTGCAAAGTGGAGGCCAGGCTGTCCTTTGTAAACTCGATCCATCTCATTCTGTGACTCCTCTTTTTCTAAACAGAGAAGCTCGAGTGGAGCATCTTTCCCAAACAGGACCAGGGGAGTGGGCATCAAAGCAGCCCTCCCTATGCTCAAGGAGGACATTCAGTGGGAATGATACTCCTCTCACTGTTACCTGGAAAAGCTGCTGTCTGGTAAAGCTTGTGCATCAGAGGTGAAGCTACAAGGAGGCCAGGGGGTGTGCGTTGCACTGGACATGCGCCGGGGGGAGGGGGCGCAAAAATTCAGATTTGTTTTTTTGTATTTTTTAGTGTTTTTTCAGTTTTTGGCCTGCAGGGGGTGCAGTTTTTAGGTTAGCAGCACCAAAATGTCAGGGTATCTTTAGGAGACTCTCCTGATGATGCCACCCAGTTTTGGTGAGGTTTGGTTCAGGGGGTCCAAAGTTATGGACTCCCAAAGGCGTGCCCCCATTGTTTCCAATGGGAGCTAATAGGAGATGGTACACCTTTGAGGGTCCATAACTTTGGATTCCTGAACCAAACTTTACCAAACCTGGGTGGTATCATCAGGAGAGTCTCCTAAAGCGGAAAGGAAAGGAACTGCTGTCATTATGGAGGGAGGATGCTGTTGTCTCCCTGGACTCTTTCACACAGTTCCTTCCCTGCAAGGTCTGGTAAACTGGAGGGAAGAGAAATAAATCTGTGTGTCTACTGTAAAACAGTGATAGCCTCTCTCAGTCCACTTCACGCCTTATGAACAGTTAGTTTCTCTCTTGTTTAGGTGTTGAAGATCAAAATAGAGACTTTGATCTTAAGAAATCCAGGCCAACAGATCCCCCCTCTCCCTCTTGGCTTTCTTCTGTCTTTAAGAAAGAGGATTCTTTTGGCCCAGGCTTTTCAGCAAGGGGCTCCATTTGAGGTCTCTTTACGCTCAGTCTTTGCTTCATGCTGTTTCAATGTTCTGGCTTATTGACAAATGGCCAGTTTAGTTTGGTGTTTTTAGTAGTGAGTCACCTCAAGCAGACCTCTGGGAAGGAAGCATATTAATTATCTATATGAAGTGAAAATTAGAATCTGAACACAGCTAGCTACCAGAGACCTGGAGATTCATCAATGGATGGAAAAAGTAGAAGAATGAAGCTCTTGGAAAGATTACACAGGGGTTTAAGAGAGGACATTAGAATACAGGAAGAAGGTATACAAAACTGAAACAATGGCCAGACTTTCCAGTTCATCTTTGTAGTAACAACTGAAAACAAATTTCTAGGCACTAGATTTTGTATAAAAGCATGAAAGATCAAGATCAGTGTGTTCAGAAGCATTTAAAAAACATGTAGGGTTCTACTGAGTTTCCAGATAATACAATAGAACAAAAGGAGTAATCCTAAATGGGTGTACACAAAAACCTACTCAAGTTTATTCAGTGGGGCTTACTCCCAGGAAGGAAAACCAAAACAGTGTTTACGGGAATCAGAGTTACTCCCTCTCCTTTTCTTCCTACACCTTCTAGTGCCCTTGAGAAACTCCACATTGACTGTCATTTGTGTGGCCTCTCAGATTGGAATTAAGGATTGAATATACAATTTTCTCCTCACTATGGATTCATTTATGTTTAGTAAGATCAGAACTCTGAGCAAAGCTTTTTCAACACTCTAAGCGAGGGGTCTGCAACCTTCGGCTCTCTGGATGTTCATGGACTACAAATCCCATCAGCCCCTGCCAGCATGGCCAATTGAGGAGTCATGGTCCATGAACATCTGGAGAGCTGCAGGTTGCAGACCCTTGCTCTTATTTATTTATTTATTTATTGATTGATTGGTTCTATTTATATACCAGTATGGATTCATTGATGTTCAGAAAGATGTGAACTATCAGCAAAGGTCTTTCCAAACTCCAGCATTTATGTAGTTTCTGAGGTTTTTCCTGTGTGGATTTGTTGGCGGATAACAAGGTCTGAACTTTGGGCAACAATCTTTCCACACTCTAAGCATTTATAATAGGCTCCCTCCAACCATTGATGTAGTTTCTTCCATGTGGATTCGTCTGTAGCCGTAAGTTTTGTGCTCTCAGTAAAGGTCTTTACACTCTAATCATTTTTATGGTTTCTCCCCCATGTGGATTCGTCGATGGACAGTAAGATTAGTACTTCGAGTGAAACTCTTTCCACACTCCAAGCATTTATATGGTTTCTTGCCTGTGTGGATACGTTCATGGCTAGTAAGCAGTGAACTGTGAGTAAAGCTCCTTCCACACTCTAAGCATTGATACGGTCTCTCCCCTGTGTGCATTCGTCTGTGAGCCTTAAGTTTTGTGCTCTCAGTAAAGGTCTTGCCACACTCTAAGCATTTATATGGTTTCTCCCCTGTGTGGATACGTTCATGGACAGTAAGGTTAGTACTTCGAGCGAAGCTCTTTCCACACTCCAAGCATTTATACGGTTTCTCGCCTGTGTGGATACGTTCATGGGTAGTAAGCAGTGAACTGTAAGCAAAGCTCCTTCCACACTCCAAGCATTGATACGGTCTCTCCCCTGTGTGCATTCGTCTGTGAGCCGTAAGGTTTCCATTCTCAGCAAACGTTTTTCCACACTCTAAACATTTATATGGTTTCTCCCCTGTGTGGATTCGCTGATGTATAGTAAGATTTCTTCTCCGAAGGAAGGTCTTTCCACAGTCTAAGCACTGGTACACTTTTGCCCTTGTGTGGATTTGTCGATGAGCAACAAGGTGAGTATAGCAGTGAAACCTCTTTCCACAGTGCAAGCATTTATATGGTTTCTTTCCTGTATGAATTAGTTGGTGTTCCATAAGATGTCCCTTCTGAGTAAAGGTCTTTCCACATTCCAAGCACATGTATGGTTTCTCCCCCGTATGAACTCTGAAGTGTCTATCAAATGCTGATTTATAAGGGAATGTTTTGTCACACAATGGGCAATTAATCTTCCCCTGGTATGGCAGGATGCTCTGGTATTCCGCACCCTGAGAAGCACACGATTCATCCCTCCTCTTCTGTTCTGTTCCAGTGTTTCTTTTCTGCACTTGCCCTTCTGAAGGAAGCTGTTGTGTTTCTTCCATGGAATTGTTCTCAGTCCCATCAGTCTCTGAAATAAAGAAGAAAGACCTTAAAACAAAAGAGGAATCCAGGAAAGAAAGCCATTAACTGCTCTTGATACAATCTCCTTTCTTGGACCCACCACAGTCAATCAGAAGAGACATAACTGAGCTACATGGACCAACTTCAGAGGTGGTCATTCTGAAGGCCCTAAATTGAAGCAGAAGATTTCCTGGTCTGTGATCTGCCATGCTGCCCTTCCATTTTAAATTCTGCCCCCCAACCACTACTCTCTGTCATCCCATGCACAGGAGTAGCCAATCAGTAGAGACGGAATATTTTCCATGGGTGTCCCTCATCTGTGGAATTCCCTTACCTTGGAAGCTTTCCTGGATCCTATGTTACTATCTTTTAGCAATAGATCAAAATACTTCCTTTCAACCAGGCTTCAGCTTAGGAGTACTTCTGTTTACCTGAGGACTGTTCTCTGAATATTTATGAGATGGTTCACCTGCTGCTTTATGCTCTTCTTATGCCTCTGGCTTGTTAAATTTTAATACTGGTAATTTACCCTGTGTGTTAGATTTTATGGCACCATTGATATTTCAATGACCCTCATAAGTTTCCTAAACTGAAAGAGCTAATGAATTCTTGACTTGTCTTGCTGACATATTCATTTTCCAGAAGGTTGAGAAGGAAACAAGGGAGACTGCTATCTTGTACTTGAATCTCACCAACAGTGAAGAACTGGTTCACAGGGAGGAAGCAGTGGGCAACCTGGATAGTAGTGACCATGTGATTTTGGAATTTTAGATCTTGGGGAGGGAAAACCTTTACATAGACTTTACATAGATAATTTTAACAAAGTCAAGGACAGCAATTATATGGCCTACATCGTTTACCTTCTGTTTTGGATCATGGGACCCTCTCTGCTGGTTATCATTTTTATTGTGCTGTTGCAGGGAATGCAAATGTGAATCACTCCCTGGACTGAAATGTGAATTACTCCCTGGTTTTCAAGGTCAGAGATGGACAGAGGTGGTTTGCCATTGCCTTCCCCTTCAGAGCATCCCTGGAATTCCCTTGGTGGTCTCCCATCCAAGTACCAACCTGGACTGAAACTGTTTAGCTTCTGAGAGCTGACGCGATCAGACCAGGCTGGGACATCCAAGTCAAGGTTGGGGTTCTCCTTAGAGAGAAGGACCTCTGCCTTAACCATCTGTGAATCAAGTGACAGGAGACTCTTACCCAGAGAGGCCACATTCTGATGATTGTCCTCCATGACCTCCTTGTGAAGCCTTCTCTGGTCAGGATCCAGCAGAGTCCATTCTTCCTCAGAGAAATGAATAGACACTTCCTCAAAGTTCACTGGACCCTGGAAAGAGGGGGAAAAATGTCTTCCCTGATAATGTTAGAATTCTCCCGCTTCTAAGATTAATCCAAAAGGAATATAATAAACTGTCGACATTCAGGATCAGAACCTCTAAGGTAAATTTTCACTTTCTATCCATTGAGCAGCACTGATAGCAGCTGAGGGAAAGAAATGGAGAGAGAGCAGCCCTGGTCTAGGGAGATGGGGAGAAGGCATCCAGGGCAAAATCTAAAGTTCCACACTTACCTGGTCAGGCTGCCTGGAAGCTGATTTCTCTTTGCCTTGAAGAGATGGCAAAAAATGTAGGGAACCACCTGGAAGGATTAGAGGTAAATGGAAGGCATTCTATACTTCCTGAGTACTTTGCAATTCAGTCCCACAGGAAAAATAAAATTCTTCCTTTCTTGGCTCAGGATGACAACTATCCTTACAGCCTGATTTCAGAATATTTTTTAAAATTCCACACTTTTGCCAAATCCAGTCTTAATATGGTTATCCTATACAAAAGTGTGGTCTGTTTGTTCAATGGTACAGAATTCACAGAACTAAGAAGGAAGAACAGGCAGTCATAAACCAATGACAGAAATGCAGCTACCAAATCCCAGAATTTGATGGCATATGCGCTGGAACAAAATCAATAGAAAAAAGACTGTCTTACTATTGATGAAGTATTAATAGCTTGACATGGTAGCTAAATGACGCAGTGAGAGAGGTTACTGACTAATTGCCTTTATTGTATTTGCATTGCTTCTCTGGATTTTCCCGTGTTCTACAATCCCAGCCTAGGTCCAGTATTGTGACTTACTAGGAATCTTCATAACTAAAACACTCTTATCCTATCTAATACTATTATCCTACTTTGCCATCCGCTGTTTGCCTGATGTTTGTTTGTTTGTTTATTTATTTGTTTGTCTTATATACCGCCCTCCCCCTGAGGGCTCAGGACGGTTCACAACAAGGTTAAAACATACCTTAAAACATAATTTAAATATCAGTTACATAAAAACAGAACCCATGTAAAAATGTGGATGGTGTCCGGCTGCCCCCCTCCCCCCTTTTTGTGCCCACGGGAGGCCAGATGACATGGTAGATATGTGTTCTCATCTAATTTGCTTACTGATAAACTTTCTTTTTTATCATACATATATTTTGCCTCAAGTCGCATTAGAAAGTCAGAGCAAAAATAAATATATTGTTGGTGGTGGTAGAAATACCATCAAGTCACAGCTGACTTATGGTTACCCCATAGGGTTTGCAAGGCAAGAGATGTTCAGAGGTGGTTTGCCATAGCTTCCTTCTGTGTGGGTTGAAAGTTCTGTGATAACTGTGACTAGCCCAAGGTCGCCCAGCAGGCTTCATGAGAGAGAGTGGGGAATCAAGCCTGGTTCTCCAGATTAGTGTCTGCCACTCTTAACTGCTATACAATGCTGGTTCTCTAGGCAACATTATAATACAGGTATTCAGTTCCATTTCACAATGGACCATCCTGAGCAACTTCATCCCTTTTGGACAAAGAACAATTCAATTTAGACTACTTCATCTATTTGTCATGAATGTTCAGATCCTTCACCAAGTGTGTGATGGAAGTGGGACTATGGGAAATGGCTCTGATTGGTAAAAGAAGGCTCTTACACAATGCTGGTTCTCTAGGCTACATTATAATACAGGCATTCAGTTCCATTCCACAATGGACCATCCTGAGCGACTTCATCCCTTTTGGACAAAGAACAATTCAGTTTAGACTACTTCATCTATTTGCCATGAATGTTCAGATCCTTCACCAAGTGTGTGATGGAAGTGGGACTATGGGAAATGGCTCTGATTGGTAAAAGAAGGCTCTTACACCAGAGATGGGTATTTGCTTGGAACGAGAGAAATCCACTTGTGATTCTTAGAAAAGAAGCTGGTTTAGGTCCAGATCCAGTTACCATAAATATCAGTTTTAAGTCTTCAGTGGAAACTGAGTCCGCAGGAAATTAGGTGGAGGTTAAGTACTACTTCAGCTTCTTGCTACCACAAAGACCTCTGCACAGACTCTGAGTAACCAGTTACAGCATCTGTTTACCTCAGTCAGTACAACTGTACTGCTTGTCATTTGACTGTCACTGTGCTGTTGTTGCTGTCTACTTTTCTAACTGTTATTTATCACAGAATATCATATTCACAGAGAATGACTCCAGTGATTTCATAGTGTCAAATATGAGAGTTTACAGGACCATTTTTGTCACCTAGTAATATAGAACATTTTTCAAATCACTCAACAGCTGACTTCTACCACCATCCTTTTGAGATTTGTGGTCTCTTGGAACTCCTTCCCTATTGAAAACTGGATAGCAAAAAGCTTTTTAGTTAAAAGCTTCGAAAGTTACTATTTATTTATATTTATTTTATCCTGCTATTATCCACCACATTGGGTTCACAGCAGGTCCCAAAAGTATAAAAATGATAAATTATAATACATGACATTCTAATAAAGCTTGTAGTTTTGTAACCCTTTTTATTGACCCAGTGAAATATCTTCCCAATTTTTAACATGACTCACCATCATTTGAGTTTGAAGGCAGCTTTGCCCTAATTTGTCTTACTGTGTTGATTTAATTAGTTTGCGGTGACCTTAAACTGATTCTAGCTTTTTACTTCCTCAGACAGAATTTCTAAACTGCAGGCCACCTACACTCAAGGAGGCTATCCTGTGGGAATGACACCCCTTTTGATCTTACCTGGAAAAGCTGCTCTGTAGTAATGCTCCTGCATGATCTGCTCCTGAGCCTGAAATAAAAGAGAGGATCCAAGAAAGGGGAGGCTGATGACAAAAGGAAGAGGAAAAAAGCATAATGTGAGTTACAAAAAGTTGGGGTAATCTACATCAATTTCGAGGGGATCCTTGATTGTATTCTATGCCCCCTTTCCCACAACACTACCTAGATGAATCTCTCTCACCTGCTGGTCCAGCATCTTGTCCTCTGCCTGGATCAAGAGGAAGCCTTCTGCCAGGGCCACCACTTGGGAACTGGTCTCCGGTTCACATTCCCTGACCCAGTTCCCCATCTCTGGGGGCAGGATGGCCAGGAGCTGCTCCAGGATCACCAGGTCCAGCATCTCCTTCTTGCTGTGCCTTTCTGGCTTCAGCCATTGGCGACAAAGATGGTGGAGTTGGCTGCAGACCTCTCGGGGCCCCTCGGCCTCCTGGTAGCGGAGGTTCCTGAAGATCTGGCGCTGGACTTCTGGAGGGAGGACATTCTTGTATCCCAGGCTCTTCTTCATGGATCTTTCCTGAAATTCCCTGCTGCTTCCAACCTTGGAGACATCGAGGCCTTCTCTTGATTCATGGACAGGTGAGTCTGGCTCTTCCTTCATCCTCCCTTCCTCTTCTAAAAGCCTCCACCTGGACCAATAGATCACCTTCCTGCCAGATTCTTCTGTACAAGCAAGTGCCAGATCTGTGACCTCCTGCAAAGCAAAGACTGATTTTGGGAGTAAGATTTCCTACACACACAAACACGCATATATGTGACATCTTCATCTGAAGAAATAAACTCTGATTCACGAAACCTCACACCAGAATCAATCTCTGGGTGACTTGATACCACCCAACTTCCATGACTTAAGAAGGCCTGGCTGCTTGCTACTGTTCAACAACAGCCACCCTACGAAAGCCAGTGTGGTGCAGTGGTTAAAGTTTCAGAGTAGGGCTGGGGAGACCCGGGTTCTACAGTACAGTAAACCTTTATTAGGCATAAATAGTTCTACATACAGTATGTTTGTATAATAAACAACAATACAACTACAGAAACCCAATACACAAAGTTAGGCTAAATTATACACAAACTTTCTGGAGACCTATTTTTATATCCAGATCTTAGTTAAAAATCAATTTAAATAACTTCTCATGTTTGTTACAATGATTTAAGCCTCAGACATTACATCAATGTGATTGAATAATTTGGTAGATCGAGAGTCACATTTTAATACCGTCTTTGGGATATTACTTCAGCTAGGTATGTAGCAACCTTAGAAGTTATCTCAGAAGATGCATCATTTAGTAAATAATTCACTACATAAGCTGAAGGCAAATTTGTTTTACCTTTAAAAATTGGGGTTATATACTGACTACGTAGTGAAGAGTGTAGCTGACATTCTAAAAGGATATGCTGAATTGTATCCACGGCATTTACAGAGCATGGGCATCGTCTATCAGCAAGTAAAACACCTTGGAATCTCCTGATCATAACTTTAGAAGGAAAGGCGTTTACTCTAGCAAGCATAAATGCTCTGTGATGAGATGGACTGTCGAGGCTAGAAAAGTATTTTGCCATCTTCCAATGTGAGATGGGTAAGTTTAAAAAATCTGGGGAACATACTGCAGCCTGTGCTGGATGAAGGGATTAAAATTCCATATCAATGAGTCTTTGGCTGAGCAGCCTGAATATATATTCCTTGTTTAGGGGTTCAAGAAATTCCATAGAGAAACCTAGAGTTCTTATTTTGGATTCAGTATGGAAAAACCAGGATATACTCAGTCGATCAGATTTAAAATAGGAGAATAACGAATTTTTCTTTACCCTAAATAATATTTTTAACCAAAATTTTAAAAGCATGAACCAAGCTTTTGTTTCAATAGAGTGTAGGCCCAGTTCTGCATAGATTACCCTATTTGGGACACATTTTGGAACTCCCAGGATTTTCCTATAAAAGGAGGACTGTATTTTCTCGATATTAGAGACAAACTCCTGGAGCCAAAGTTGTGAACCATACAAAAGGGAAGAAATTATTTTTGCTTCAAATATTCTTACAGCTGCTGGAACAATTTGGTTGCCTTTGGTGTAAAAGAATTGTGTAATTAAAGAAGCTGAACAGCTAGCAGTTCTAGTTACTTTTGCTTTTTGTTTAGACCATCGCAATTTGTGATGGTAAACTATACCAAGATAATTGAATTCCTTTACTTGTGCAAGCGGATTGTTACCGATGGCCCAGTTTTGCGGTTTCCATCTTTTTGAGAAGACTAAATATTTTGATTTAGCATAGTTGATAACCAAACTATTTTTTTGACAGTAATCATGAAAAGTTTGCAGAAGACCAACTCTAGTAAATGATAAGATGGTAATATCATCCACATAAAGTAATATGGGAGTATCCCTAGTATTCAATTTTGGGGGCTGTCCTTTGATTTTTTGTAGAGTTGGGGCTAAATCATTCACATACAAGTTAAAGAGGTGAGGAGACAAAATACATCCCTGTCTTACGCCTGTCAAGATTAAAAAATTTGGAGTTAGATCACCCTTATTTGTAAATTTCACCCGGGTTCAAATCTCTATCTTGATAAGGAAGTTCACTGGATAATATTGGGCCAAATACATACTTTCAACCTAATTTACCTCACAGGGTTGTTGTGCCAATAAAAGGAGGAGAGGAGAGAGGACAAGGTGAGCTGCTTTGGTCTCCACTGTGGAGAAAGGCACTTATAAATTAAGCAAATAAATACATCTGGAGATGGGAAGGAGATAAAAGGAAGGTTGGTGAATGGCCAAGAATAAGAGGATGAGGCAGGGTACGGGGTGAGGATATGTCAGAACAAATGTCTGATCTACAAAATCTAAATGACAGGTGTCATATGACCACCTCTGTATGACAGCCTCTTCCTGGAGCTAATTGGAAAGGTTTTCTGATTGGTTGATGAAATGTATATAATGCAGCAGTGTGCTATGTACTGTGAGACTCTTGTCTTCTCGTCGTCTGGCGAAGCACTTTGTCAGAGAGAGCAACATTGCTGTGAACCTAATAAAGAAGGACCGCTTCTGGGAAGCTGATATAGTTGTGTGCGTCTCAGTTCCTGCTGTGTGTTCCAGTGTGAGTGTTGCGCATCCCTGCTATCTGGGGTGTGAACCCTGCTTCAGTACCCTTCACAGGATATGGGGGCTACTAGGAACAGGGAAGAGTGTGGGAGGGGGATACAGGGAAAAATGAGGTGCCACCCCAAAAATCCTTCAGGGTTCCCTATTCTGCAAATGGGCCTGGTCCAAACTTTGTCCTTCCCCATCTCCACCCCCCAAAATCAGAAGGGGTTTCCCAACCTGGAGCTGGTAACTCTATAAAGAGGAACTGATTTCTGTACCTGGAAGGTCAGTTGTGAAGCGGAGAAGGATTCCCCGGAGAGGACATCTCAGCCTCCAGCGAAGAAGAAGAGCAGCTGTCAGGGACCACACTGGGGGTGGGGGGTGGGGTGGGTGAATCCTGCGGGGCTTTTTGCAAGACCACAGACGCACCTTCCCCGCGGACGGTCCCGCTCTCCCAACCACACCAAGATGCTTTTCCCAGAAAACCTCCCTTTATCGCTTCCCTGTCCCTTAAAAACTCTCCGCCTCCTCCGTCGATCCCCCCAACCGCACTAGCGACCTCCCACCCACATGGCGCAAGGGACCCGGAAGAGACTGGGCAATGCGGGTCTGTTGATGCCGCTCTAGGAATGCAGACCCTTCCCTTTGAGCTTTGGACTGACTCTCTACAGTGGGCAAAAAAGGACTTCCACCTCCTGGCTCTGCCCGGCCAGAGGCTGCATCAGTTTCCCCAGCCAACATCCCCCCGAATTCCCTGCAAAGTGCAAAGGGAGGCAAAGGGGAGGCGGGATTCGAACCCAGTTCCCTTCCCGGCTGATGCTCCTTCTTGCCTCCAAGGAGGGGTCCTGCGGGTCCAGAAGGAAGCTAAGATGCAGCTGCTGGATGCAAAAGAATCCCTGTCTACAAGTACATACGTCGGGCAAATACCCTCTTCTGTTTCCCAAGAATTGCATGGACGAAGTATAAAAACTTCTGGTGGGGCTCGCTGTCTTGGGCCATGCAGAGTGTATCCCAGGCATCAGTTGGCCTGCTTCCTCCCAAGAGGAGAACTTGTCCCAGGTTGTGGCTAAATTGGGGGAAGGGGTTCCTCTCTCTCTCTCTCTCCCCACCCCCAAATGTTCCTGGGAGGGAGTCAGGCTTTATGGTCTGTGGATCCACTTCTTCTTTCCTTCCCACAATTTTTCTTGTCATGTTTATCAAAGGGTCGGACTGGAAGGCTGATTTGGCCACCCTGGGGAAGTTGAGCAGGTCTTCCACTCCTGGATTGGGAGAATAATATGGCTGAAACAGGAGCCCATTCTGAGTAGAGACCCCATAAACTGCCTCCTAAGCATTCCTGATCCTAGGGATTGTGCACTCCTATGAGGGAATTCCTAGATCAGCAGCATTCCTGCAAGATGCACAGATGTTCAGGAACTACATACCCCATCCTCACTTTCTCCTCTCTCCACCCATCCCTACACAGCCTCTGTCAGCATGGCCAAGGAGTTTAGCATAGCCACAGCTCTAGAGTAGAAGCTGTCTCTAAGCCCCGATCCTAGGGATTGGATGGACTAGATGTCCTCTGAGGTCCCTAACCGATCTCTGTTTCCAACCCTGCACTTGACTGAAAGAGGCCCCTGCTTAGGATCTGGGCCACAACAAGGAGAGTCTCCCTAGGAGTGGTTGTTGTTCTCCTAGGCAATCCCTCACTCACAGACGATGTCATAAACCCTGGATAGAGCAAAATATTTCTATTGGGTAGGGACCGGTGAAGCTGCTGTCTCATTCAGATGTTCACAGGGCCCAGTTATTGAGAAGGTATTCTCTACAAAAAGTTTTTGGCCTATTTACAAGGTTCTGATTATTATACAAAGTTTTTTAAAAAAATTGTTTGCATACTAGTTAAATGGTTTTCAATCTAGAAAAGACCACGTTATTGTGTTACTCCTTCATTTCTTCTTTCTGTCCAAGGCAGCTCTATCCTGGGTTTCCAGACTCCCTTGTGTGAAGGCAGGGGAAAAATCTCCCACCTCCCAGTACCCCTAGGCAAAGAATGTTCCCTAAGATCTTCTTTTCATGTTTATGACTTTCTGGGCATTTTATTCTGTTTTCCGACCCTGTTGGCTCTTTAAAATCACACAATAAGCTTAATGAAGTTTAACAAATAACATAATTGTATTAAACACTTCAGGGGAATAGGATTGAAGGTGAAATTATTAATAAAGGATGAAGCAGTTCATTATATACAAGTAGGTAGCTGATTTCAGTGTTCTAAATGCTTTAATATACGACAGAGTTTCAAGATGTTTCACAGATCTAAGCCAAGCTACCTCTCAGAGCTTCTAAACTATACAGAAAGGAGTATAATCCCAATTGACTTTCCCATCAATCTTCCTGAAGTTCAGGAACACATCACAGAATCTGAAGTAAATCCTACTCAAGAACTAGATTCAAGAATTCTTCACACACAGTGTAAATTCCCCCTCTCTGACACAATCCTTTTCTCTATCAGGGTCCTCTGTTCTTCCCTCTCGGTTCAGAAGACTAAATTAGCTCTGCTCTAAGAACCTGGGCAGGAGTTTCTTCCCTACCTAAAAGTAAATCTCCCTTCCTGACTAGAGTAGGGTCTCTCTTTCTCCACTACTCTCTTCCCGCCAACCTCACAGGTCTTTCACAGACACTGAACGCATCAGCTCTCTCTGGAACTCAGAGCTGATCTCTCCCAAATTGTGTCTGAATTCAGTCACTCTCCCAGGTTCTGTGATAGTTCAAAGCTTCAGTTTCTGACACTTCTGCTTCTACCAGCTCTTCAGGTCCATCCCAGCATTTTTAGCCAACTAGGTCACTTCTGGTTTTGGTCAGTCCTCCATGATGTCAAGACAAGCAACTGTTTCCCCATATTCCTGGCCATATCCATGACATCAGAAAAGGACACTCCATCCTTGGCTACTCAAGCCTCCCGTTCTAGGACTCCCTCCTTAGGAAGATTATTAGCTTCCCTCAATCATTGTCTTCCAGCAGTCTGTGTTTCAACATCATCTCCTAAATTAAGACTTCTTTGTTTTGTTTGACTGCCCCACTTGATAAAGGAGCACATTTTTGGCTAATTCATCATCTTATAACTTCAAACACCACACAAAATCATATGTACTCATCTACTTAAAATACATAAAAACTGGGCTTTTTTTTCATTCTTGCTACTTTTTGCC
The DNA here is from genome assembly GCF_021028975.2 of Sphaerodactylus townsendi. Lineage (NCBI taxonomy): Eukaryota > Metazoa > Chordata > Lepidosauria > Squamata > Sphaerodactylidae > Sphaerodactylus > Sphaerodactylus townsendi. The sequence goes on from NC_059427.1 coordinate 3,448,087, forward strand.
ATAACCAAGTCTCTTTAAAAGTAATTATTACAAATTTGACATATGCATTAATATCTTCAATCTCTCAGTCAATAAACCTCATTTTGGAACTGCATCTTCACTTCTGTGAAGCTTGGACAATATTGCTTTTCTCAAGTGCTACCCCTCCTGAGCCTAAACAAATCCACTGATAAGGGTTGTGTGTGTGTTAAGTTGCTTCTGAACTATGGAAACCCCGTGAATCAATGTCCTATTGTTCATTGCCTTGCTCAGGTCTTGCAAAGTGGAGGCCGGGCTGTCCTTTGTAAACTCTGTGACTTCTCCTTTTCTAAACAGAGAAGCTGGAGTGGATCATCTTTCCCACACAGGACTGGGGGAGGGGGCATCAAAGCAGCCCTCCCTATGCTCAAGGAGGACATCCAGTGGGAATGATACTCCTCTCACTGTTACCTGGAAAAACTGCTCTCTGGTAAAGCTTCTGCGTGTCCTTCTCCTGCGCCTGGAACAGAAGTTGAAAGGAACGGAAGGGCTGTCATTGAACATATGGCGGGAGGATGCTGTTGACTCCCTGAGCTCTTCCACACAGTTCCTTCCCTGCAAGGTCTGGTAGACTGGAGGGAAGAGAAAGAAATCTGTGTGTCTACTGAAACACAGTGAAAGCCTCTCTCAGTCCTCCCCTTATGAACAGTTAGTTTCTCTCTGGCTTTAGGAGCTGAAGATCAAAGTGGAGTGAGACTTTGATCTTAAGAAATCCAGGCCAATGGGTCACCCACTCCTTTCTCTCTAGAGGATTATTTTGGCCCAGGCTTTTCAACAAGGGGCTCTGTTTAAGTTCTCTCCTTGGCTTGAGGACTCTTTACACTCAGTCTTTGCTTCATGCTGTTTCAATGTTCTGGCTTACTGACAAGTGGCCAGTTTAGTTTGGTGGTTGTAGTGGTGAGCCACTTCAAGCAGACCTCTGGGAAGGCAGCATATTAATTATCTATATGAAGTGGAAATTGGAATCTGAAACACAGCTAGCTACCAGAGACCTGGAGATTCATCAATGGATGGAAAAAGTAGAAGAATGAAGCTCTTGGAAAGATTACACAGGGGTTTAAGAGAGGACATTAGAATTAGGGGAAGAAGGTATACAAAACTCAAACAATAGCCACGCTTTCTAGTTCATCTTTGCAGTAACAACTGAAAACAAATTTCTAAGCACTAGATTTTGTATAAAAGCATGAAAGACCAAGATCAGTGTGTTCAGGAGCATTTAAAAGACATGTAGGATTCTACTGAGTATCCAGATAATACAATAGAACAAAAGGAGTAATCCTAAATGGGTGTACTCAAAAACCTACTCAAGTTTATTCAGTGGGGCTTACTCACAGGAAAGAAAACCAAAACAGCGTTTACGGAAATCAGAGTTATCTATGGATCATTCCTTCTCTCTTTCTCCCTACACCTTCTAGTGCCCTTGAGAAACTCCACATTGACCGTCATTTGTGTGGTCTCTCAGATTGGAATTAAGGATTGAATTTACAATAAAGCACTTCGAACACACCAGGAATTTATATGGTTTCTCCTAGATGGTTTTATCAATACTAAGGGTGCAACTATAGGCAATGTTCTTTCCACAATGCAAGCATTCTGTGGATTTCTTTGGTGTTTCATAAGATCCTTCTTCTGCACAAGGATCTTTCCATACTCCAAACACTTACATGGTTTCTCCCCACTATGGATTCGTTAATATTTAGTAAGACCAGAACTCTGAGCAAAGCTTTTTCCACACTCTATGCATTTGTAATGGTTTCTCCCCAGTATTGATTCATTGATGTTTAGTATGTGATTTATCAGCAAACAATCTTTCCACACTCGAAGCATTTATAACGGGCTCCCCCCAGTGTGGATTCGCTGATGGGCAATAAGCAGTGAAATCTGAGAAAAGATTTGTCTTCCCTCCAGCCGTTGATGTGGTTTCTTCTATGTGGATTTGTCTGTGAGCCGTAAGTTTTGTGCTCTCAGTAAAAGTCTTGCCACACTCTAAGCATTTATATGGTTTCTCCCCTGTGTGGGTACGTTCATGGACAGTAAGGTTAGTACTTCGAGCGAAGCTCTTTCCACACTCCAAGCATTTATAGGGTTTCTCGCCTGTGTGAATACGTTCATGGGTAGTAAGCAGTGAACTGTGAGCAAAGCTCCTTCCACACTTCAAGCATTGATACGGTCTCTCCCCTGTGTGCATTCGTCTGTGAGCCGTAAGGTTTCCATTCTCAGCAAACGTTTTTCCACACTCTAAGCATTTATATGGTTTCTCCCCTGTATGGATTCGCTTATGTATAGTAAGATTTCTTCTCCAAACAAAGGTCTTTCCACAGTCCAAGCACTGGTATGGTTTCTCCCCTGTGTGGATTTGTCGATGAGCAATAAGGTGGGTACTGCGGGGAAACCTCTTTCCACATTGCAAGCATTGATATGGTTTCTCTCCTGTGTGAGTAAGTTGGTGTTCCATAAGATGTCCCTTCTGAGTAAAGGTCTTTCCACATTCCAAGCACAGATATGGTTTCTCCCCCGTATGAACTCTGAAGTGTCTATCAAATGCTGATTTATAAGGGAATGTTTTGTCACACAATGGGCAATTAATCTTCCCTTGGTATGGCAGCATGTTCTGGTATTCCACACCCTGAGAAGCACACGATTCATCCCTCCTCTTCTGTTCTGTTCCAGTGTTTCTTTTCTGCACTTTCCCTTCTGAAGGAAGCTGTTGTGCTTCTTCCATGGAATTGTTCTCAGTCCCATCAGTCTCTGAAATAAAGAAGAAAGACCTTAAAGCAAAAGAGGAATCCAGGAAAGAAGGCCATTAACTGCTCTTGATACAATCTCCTTTCTTGGACCCACCACAGTCAATCAGAAGAGACATAACTGAGCTACATGGACCAATTTCAGAGGTGGTCATTCTGAAGGCCCTAAATTGAAACAGAAGATTTCCTGGTCTGTGATCTGCCATGCTGCCCTTCAGTTTTAAATTCTGCCCCCCAACCACTACTCTCTGTCATTCCATGAACAGGAGTAGCTAATCAGTAGAGACGGAATCTTTTCTGTGGTGGTCCCTCATCTGTGGAGTTCCCTAACCTTGGAAGCTTTCCTGGATCCCATGTTGTTATCTTTTTAGCAATAGGTCAAAAGATTTCCTTTCAACCCCTGTTTACCTGAAGGCTGTTCTCTGAATATTCATGAGATTATTCATCTGCTGCTTTATGCTCTTCTTATGCCTCTGTCTTGTTTAAATTTTCATACTGGTAATTTACGCTGTGTCTTAGATTTTATGGCACTGTTGATATTTCAATTACCCTCATAATTTTCTGAAAATAAAAGATTTAATGAATTCTTGACTTGTCTTTTTGACAACTCCATTTTCCAGAAGGTCGAGAAGGAAACAAGGGGGACTGCTATCTTGGACTTGAATTTCACCAACATGAGATTTACAAGGAGGAAGAAGTGGGCACTCTGGATAGTAGTGACCATGTAATTTTGATATCTTGAGGCGGGAAAATCTTTACATAGTTAGACATTACCTCTGGACTTTAGAAAAGATAATTTTAACAAACTCAAGGATAGCAACTGTCTATATGGCCTACATGGTTAACCTTCTGTTCTGGATCATGGGACCCTCTCTGCTGGTTATCATCTTTAGTGTGCTGCTGCAGGGAATGCAAATGTGAATCACTTCCTGGACTGAAAAACCCCTCCCGCAATACAATGCACTCAACCACAGCTTTGCATAACAAGTTCCACCCAAACACTTACTGATTGGTTCCCCACCCTGGGACATGGACACGAAACATTCCCTTCTTACTGGACACAGCGTGTAACAGACTTCTCTCTGTGATACACCTCTGAAGATGCCACCACAGATGCAGGCGAAACGTTAGGAACAAGATCTATCAGACCATGGCCACACAGCCTGGAAAACCCACAACAATCATCTTTATTGTTTGCCACCCAGTCTCTCCAACTGGTTGCCCCCTCTGGATTACTGCTTGGGCTGTTGGCATTTATTATACCCCTTTGGAAGAAGAAGAAGAGTTTGGATTTATATCCCACCTTTCCCTCCTGTAAGGAGACTCAAGGTGGCTTACAAGCACCTTTCCCTTCCTCTCCCCTGTCAAATCTCGGATTTTGAAATCACGGAAACTGTAGATTTGTTCTAAAGCCTTTAATTCAGAGCGGAGGTAACCGTAAAAGAGGAATCTGGTGATTCCCGCACAAACCCCTTACTTATATCCCGTTGCCCCCTCCCACCGAGCCAAACGGCTCCTACTCTCCTCTACAAACTACAAAGCATTCACTACAAAGCATTGGGAGCCTAGGAACAGTTCACACCTTCCTTTTATAAGATCTGTGTCCGGGATACCCTGGGGCGCCGAGGGGAAGACGCTGGGCTTTCGCCCCCCATCAGAGGATGGTACACCACCTCCCCCTGCCCTACCTGCCATTTGGCACTGACAGGCTCAGTCCTGACATCCACACAACAGACACATTGTGAAACAGATGGGGCTGAGAGAGTTCTGAAAGAACTGTGAGTAGCCCGAGGTCACCCAGCAGGAATGTAGGAGTGCGGAAACACATCTGGTTCACCAGGTAAGCCTCTGCCACTCAGGTGGAGGAGTGGGGAATCAAATTTAGTTCTTCAGATTAGATCCACCTGCTCTTAACCACTACACCACACTGGCTCAAACTAATCAGGGCAGCTTTAGAGGTCATTGTTCTGAAGATCCTAAATTGGAGCAGAGGACTTCCTGGTCTGTGATCTGCCATTCTGTATCATCATTTTAAATTCTGCCCCCCAAGGAGAAGCAGTATGGCAGATCACAGACTGGGAAATCGTGTCTCTTTATGGTCCAATTTACAGTAGTAGCTGATCATTTGAGAGGGAGTATTTTAACTGTTGTTTCCTTATCTGAGGAATGCCCCCCCCCCCTTTCCTGGACACTAACTTACTGTCTTTTCAGCATTAAGCAAAAATATTTCATTTTAACCAAGCTTCAACTAAGGGCTTCTGGATATTTCTAAGGTTATTCTTGAATATTTCTGAGGTTTTTCATCAGCTATCTTGTTCATATGCCTATGACTCGTTTAAATTTTAATATTGTTAATTTATGCTCTAACTAACATTCTATGGCATTGTTGACATTTCAGTTACTCAGATATCTGATGAAAGTCAAACTGTTAAAATGGTAAAAAGATAAAGGTAGCCCCCCTGTGCAAGCACCAAGTCATTACTGGCCCCCCGAGATGATGCCTCCTCATCATAACCCTGCTGGAGGTGTTCTTCTCTTACAGTACCATTCTATCCACCCGACCCCTAATCTCCACCATGTTAAAAAAAAGTGCCTTAGTATTCTTAATGTTTTTTTCCTCATAAGTTCTGTCCATTTATGACAATAGCACACCATCCTACCACACCAACTTTCATGCGAGAGTTCTATTAATTTATCTAAAAGTGCTAGAACAGGATTTCAGCAAGTGAAGTTTTGATGACAAAGAACTTGGCCTGCAGAATTTTGGTCTGTCAGGCTGCTATGCAAATCAAAGGAATATATCCTTTCAGAAAGGTGCTAGGCCTGAGTAAAGTTCTTTTTTTTGAGCATGCTCAAGGAAGAGAAGGATAAAATAATCCTGCTGAATTCCCAAACTGGGGGAAAATGGAAGAGGGAGCTCCCACACAGGGATGGTAAAGCTTCAGTAAAGATGGAGTCACCAAAAGACAGTATCTTAGCTCCCCGCAAAAGGCAAGCAGGATCCAACAGCCCAGCTAATGAAGCTCTGATGAAGGGCCACTGCCCAAGGGTTCCTCTCCCTTTGAACAGACCCCATAATCCTCCTGGGATGGAAGAAGGTGGGGATGGATCTCCAAAACTTTGAACTTCTACAAACAATCGGAAAATTCTCTTTAACACATGCCTTCTCTATTTAGGACATTATTTTATCCTTCCCTTCCTTGAGCATGCTCAAAACAGCACTTTTCTGCGGCCTAGCACCGTTCTGACAGGATCTGTTCCTTTGATTTTCATAGCAGCCTGACAGACCAAAATTCTGCAGGCCAAGTTCTTCGTCACCAACACTAGCTAAAATTCTGTTTTTCTAAGTTCGTTCTTCAAACCCTGTCATGTCATTTTACTGTATGCAGGAACTGTATCTAAGCCCACACTGGTGGAAGTGGAATGAACACAGTAGAAAGACCCAAATTCATTCCTTCAACTCCCTTTCCCTCCTCCCACAATCTTCCTCATGTCCAACAGAAGACCGTAAGGTTCTCAAGGCAAATATATATAAAAGGCATATCAAGGGTCTTAAGTAAACACTACTAGTATTGCTGTTATCTAAAATTATAGCTTCATTGGCTTCCCTGAAAGGCCCATAAGTAAGCACCATTGGCACCCAATTAACTCTTATGGAAGCTAATCCCCCTCCCACCCTGCCTTCAATGGACTTTCACAAGTGCTCAACATCATGTGCCTCTGAAGAACATCAAGGTCGCTCAATCCCCAGAGGGCAATTGTGCAGGGGCGGATTTTCCTTTGAGTTCAGAAAGCAACATTTTAGCATACAAACTAATGTACGCAGAAGCCCCTTCCTCACATATGGACCTTCTACACTCCCCTACTGAGAGTCACTATTGGAAAAGGCCTGTCAGAGCCATAAGGAGGAGGAGGAGGATGGGGAGGAGTTTGGATTTATACCCTCCCCTTCCTGTAAGGAGTCTCAAAGTCCCTTGTGAAAGAGACACCTTGTGAGGTAGGTGGGGCTGAGAGCGTTCTGAAGAACTGTGACTAGCCCAAGGTCACCCAGCAGGAATGTAGGGGTGGGAAAACAAATCTGGTTCACCAGATTAAATTCCACCCCACGTGGAGGAGTGGGGAATCAAACCCAGTTCTCCAGATTAGAGTCCACCTGCTCTTAATCACTGCACCACCAGGAGTCATTTCTGCCTCCTGCCTCCTTGAATCCAGGGAAAGAAAAGGCTTACCTAGAGAGGCCACATTCTGAAGATCGTTCTCCATGACTTCCTTGTGAAGCTTTCTTTGGTCCGGATCCAGCAGAGCCCACAATGAACAGGCGCTACCACAAAGGTCACTGGACCCTGAAAACAGAACAAAGAAACCTCTCTATACTCACAGAAAATGTAATAATCCTTCCCCTTCTTAAAGGTAATCCAAAAGGAATATAATAAGATGTTTTCTTTCAGGGTTCAGAACCTCCCCCACCCCCCGGATGTTTTCATATTCTACATAATGAGCAGCTCAGATATCAGCCAAGGGAGAGAGGGACAGAGACAGATTGTCTCTAGCCTAAGGGAAGGCTGGGTAGGGAGAGGCACAGACGGGCATGATCCGCAGTTCTACACTTACAAAATCTGGCTGCACAGAAGCCTCTTTTTCTCTGGCACAAAGAGATGGTAAGGAAAATTAAGTTGGTTGCACGACACCATCTGGAAGGATAAGAAGGTAACTATGAGGTATTTTGCACTTTTCAGGAATCCAATTTTCATTTCCTTGTGTAGCAAAGGAAGATCATCCTTTTTTGGCTCACGATCACAACTACCCTGGGAACTTTATTGCAGATAATTTTTGCTTGCATATTTTTTGTATCATACTGTAAATCCGCCTTGAGTCCCAGCAAGAAATGCAAACTATTAATGAAAATATAATATCAATAACCATTCCTAGAGATGTTGTCATCTAGTATTCCTAGAGATGTTGTCATACTGCCAAAAATAGGAATAGCATTTTTTTTTACAAAACTTTGTGTACTCTGTCACTTAATATCGAGTTGGACAGGACACAGGCATCCCTAGCTGGGGAAGGGCCAGGGAAGAGGGAAGAGGACCCTAATTGTGACCCTTGCAGGGCCCCAACCCCCTGGTTTCTTTCAAACCTTATCACAAAATGTACAGATGAGATCTCTAAATATAAGTTTACAGAGTTTAATGAGCTTTTGGAAAGAGATTATTTCATTAAGGAGCTGATCTTTGAATACTATTGAATACTATTTTGATTGGGTGCTTTAAGTCTGGCTGGGGTTTTTTTTTTAAAAAAAAAACACAGGGTCTTAACTAATAACTCTTCTGTAATTTTATTGTTTAGCTTTTTTAAGCCATCTCAGCCAGGTCCTCTGAAGAGGTGGCACAAGAAAAAACCCTCTACCTCATAAATATTTTTGTCTTGTTAGAGAGCAAAGCAAGCAGAATTCTTTTCAGAATTTTGTGGCTGATTTGAGGAATTTTTGAGATCTTGCTGACTCCAAAAGAAGCTTTGTCACTGGCCCAGGCTGAGACTGTAGCAAAGGGTGGAAATGAATCTAAATAAATAAATAAATCAGTGGGGCTGGGAAATTACTGGAGATTTGGGTGTAGAGTCTGCGGAGGGCAGGGACCTCAGTGGGGCACAACGCCATAGAGTCCACTCTCCAAAGCAGCGATTTTCTCCAAGAGAACTGATCTCCGTAAGAGATGAGCGGTTATTCTTGGAGATCTTTGGGCCACACCTGGAGGCTGGCATCCCTAGCGAGGGAGGGACCAGAAAAAGAGGAGGGGAGTTTTGAATGTTGCACGTTCCCAACCCACTGATTTCTTTCAAATCTTATCATGAAATGTACAGACAAGAATTCTATATATGGTAAAATGATGTTTTGGAAGGGTATCTTTGAATTCAGTTTATCATTGAATACTATCTTAATAGGCTCTTTTACCCTGGTCAGGGAGTTTTATGCTAGATCTTAATGAAGATTTTTTTTACTGTTTTGTATACCATCTCAGACAAGTTCCCTGGAGATGCAACAGAGAGATTTCCTACTTAATACATATTTTTTGTCGTACAAGCAACCACAGCACGGCAGAGACTTTTCAGAGTTTGTGACTGATGTGAGAAACCCGTGACTTTGCACATCCTGCTGCTGACTCCTGAAGCTGCTGACCCAGGGGTAGGGAACCTGCGGCTCGAGAGCCGCATGCGGCTCTTCTGCCCTTGCACTGTGGCTCCATGAGCTGAGCCAACTGCCCATGGTCGGCTGGGCCACACTGCGGGCTTCCCCTCTCGCCCGCCCCGTTGGAGCGGGGTGGGCGCTTTCCCGGCGGCCGGCGAGGCCGAGCTTCATCCTTGCCCACCCTGCGCATCCATGCGCTTCTCAGAATGAGCGGAGTAAAAGGTAAAAAAAACCCTATATATATATATAGTGTTATCTTTATTTTAAATGTCAAAAATTATTTGCGGCTCCAAGTGTTTTCTTTTCCTGTGGAAAACGGGTCCAAATGGCTCTTTGAGTGTTAAAGGTTCCCTACCCCTTATCCCAGATTGAAAGAGGAGAGGCTGATCAATCAAATGCTGCATATTAACAAAGGCCCCTGAATAATGCCAAGCTGAAAGTTGCCCAGGAAAAGCAGACACTAGTCTTGCGGGCAGAAAGAAATTGTGCTGAGTTAGTAGACAAAATCGTACCTTCTTTGAGCCACAGCAGAAGGGAGAAGGAAACTCTCCAACTCTGTTTGCTCTTCCCAAACAGCAAGAAATAAACCTCCAGGTCATTTTGGGACCCTGCTAGTCCCACAACAAAGCCGGGCTGGCACAAAAATGCCTCAAAACAATAGATTTGCTCAGAGTTTGAAGAACGCAAAGAAACTGCAGTGCAAAATGTGCAGCAGAGACTGGAGGAGGATTCCCGGGGAGGGAGAAGAGGTGCTTGCAGACAGCGAGGTGGGGGGGAGGGGAAGACTTTTGCAAAACTTCAGGGGGACATTTCTGCTCCCCTGGGAAGTCGGGAGGGCTGAATCCTGCAGAGCTCTTTGCAATACCCCAAATGCAGCCGGCACCCTGGAATATCCCACTTTCCCAACCGAAGAGCTGCTTTGCAAGGGACATCTCATCCCACAACTTACCTGCTGGTTGCAAATGTCCTGACATCGACTCCCCGGAAAAGGCGTAGCAAGTCACTTGACTCTCTCAGCCATGGCCTCTCTAGGAATTTAGACTCCTTCCCTTTAACCTTTAGTTTGTCTCTCTGCACTGGGCAAAATGGACTTGCTCCTAGCTTCATCCTGACAAAGGCTGCATCAGTTTTCCCCGCGAGCAAAGTGTGGCAGGCAGGATTCGAACCCCCTTCTCCAATCCAGCTGATGCTCTTTCTTGCTCCCCTTTTGTTGTGATGCGGCTATCTCACGTCTTATAAGGCAGAGTTCGCTCAATAAAGACGCAGAGACAGTTGCATGTATTACAATAGGGTTTACTATCTGTAAAGAAAGGGGAGGGTAACTTGGATAGAAAAAGACAAGAAATATCTTCCTAACTAGCTAGCTCCATTTGCCAGCTCCTGCTTGACTATTACATGGCTAACAAACTACTAGAGAGCATGTGCAGAGAGTAACAAAGGAGATATAGCTATTAGCTATGTGTAGACTTGCATGGGAGAACCTAACTGACCAATGAGGGTCAATTACTTGGTCACTGACTTCTAACTTCACTAATTATTTATTTATTTATTTATTTTATTCGATTTTTATACCGCCCCATCCCCGGGGGGCTCTGGGCGGTGTACAACATTTAAAAACAGTACAATTAGATAACATTTAAAAGCAGCAGTACAAACTCCCAGTACATTCACAAATTTAACAGGATCAAATTTGGGTTAAGATTCAAGATATAAAAATATAATGTCATAAGTAATAAAGTTATAAAATCGTAAAGTTATAAAGTGGCGTCCAGCGTTCCAATAACGTAAAAAACCCTCCCACCCCAAGGTGGAGGGGGGCATAGCGAGTCTCGATGTTGTAGTTGTGGCCCAGATGTTGAGGGCCAAGGTGGGGCACTATTGGCGGCTGGAACCTCCAAAGGCCCGGCGGAACAGCTCCGTCTTGCAGGCCCCGCGGAACTCCCTAAGGTCCCGCAGGGCCCGGACAGCTGGAGGAAGAGCGTTCCACCAGGCCGGGGCCAGGGCAGTAAAGGTCCTGGCCCGCGTGGAGGCCAGCCGCATTGCCGAGGGGCCAGGGACCACCAGTAGATTGGCCTCCGCAGATCGGAGAGGCCGCCTAGGGACGTATGGGGTGATACGGTCCCGAAGATACGATGGTCCCAGGCCGTGAATGGCCTTAAAGGTCAACATGTGTAACCCCTGTGTAAGAATGGGATGACCCAGAAAGGGGTGGAGTCTGAAAAGAAGCAGAAGGCTGCAGAACTCATGAGGTTGGAGGAAGCAAGGCTACCAGGCTGGGACCTTGATTGATTTTATTAAGCCCTTAACACCTTGTTTAAGGTAACTGCAATGTTGTGGGGAACTAGTGGGAAGGGAGTTTATTTTTTTGTTGCTATATTGTAAATGTTAGAATTTATTGTTTCAGGGTTTTTGTGAATGTAAATGGTGAGAGTTTTCTGGGAACCTTCATCATCTTGAAGCCCGTTCACCAAGCCTCAGAAGTCTTCAAAACCAACCACCAGCAAAGAAGAATTGGACTTGGCAATATCAGTAGACTGTAAATATAAGGACTTGAAAATGCAAACTTAACAGGACTGCAAAGTGTAAATGTTAAATGTTTTAAAAGTGTTATTTGTTAAGTGAAGTAAACTGTTTTGTTTAAATTTGGTTCTTTGCAACTCCTTCCAAGTACTGCCCCACAGAACCCACAGAAAGAGGTTACACATGCACTAAATTAACTCCTTCATTACTGGTTTGTGTGACTGGCACTTGCCAAATTACCAGCAGGAGCTGATATGGAGCCCCTGGATATGTCCACACTCACGTTGAGAAAATACCACCTTCCCTTGCTTATGAATGGACTCTCTGGCTGGGCTCACTGTCATGAGACACACGCAGCATTTTGCAGGCGTCGACTGTGCAGCTCCCTCCCAAATGGAGAGTTTATTCCGGGATTTGGCTTGATCAGGAGTTTGAGAGAGAGAGCTGGCATTTGCAATGTGTGCGTCCATTACTGCTTCCTGGCCCTCAGAGTTTTCTAAGGATAAGACTGAAAAGGCTGATGTGGCCACCTGGGGAAGCTGAGCGGGTCCCCCTCTGGATAGAACATGGTTGGGAGCCCTCTGAGAAATCTCTGTAAACTGGCTACACCTGCTCTGACCCCCTGGAAAGATTGGCTAGATTATCTCTGAGGTTCCTCCCCGCTCTCTCTTTACAGCCCTGCCAATGACTGAATAGTCCCCTGCTTAAGACTCGGGTCCCAAATACATGAACTTCGAATTCAGGTGTGCTTCACTGCAAATTGTGTTGCTATGTGACATCATGCCCAGCTAAGTCAGAGCACAATTGGGTAGCTCTAACACCTGCTGCTCTAGCTCACCATAAATGTTAGTCTTTAACCCTGGATTTCTTAGTTTGGAACGGCAGACTAACATGTCCACCCCTTTGCAAGCCAGCTGCAAACATAGAGATGATTGTCCATCTATTCTTTCACTGTCTTGTGAAATAATTTTCCAGTATAGAATGCAACTCCGTTTCCCAAGAAGAAGAAGAGTTTGGATTTTTATGCCCTCTTTCTCTCCTGTAGGAGACTCGAAGGGGCTTACAATCTCCTTGCCCTTCCCCCCTCACAACAAACACCCTGTGAGGTAGGTGGGACTGAGAGAGCTCGGAGAAGCTGTGACTAGCCCAAGGTCACCCAGCTGGCTTGTGTGAGAGTGCACAGGCTAATCTGAATTCCCCACATAAGCCTCCACAGCTCAGGCGGCAGAGCGGGGAATCAAACCCGGTTCCTCCAGATTAGATACATGAGCTCTTAACCTCCTGCGCCACTGCTGCTGAAGGCTGACTATAATTCTCTGGTTGAACAGGATGTTTTTGAAGTTGTTGATCTACCCCCCAATCAAAAGGTCATTGGTTCACGTTGGGTCTATCGGAAAAAGACCATGCCCAATGGCAAGTCTGTATTTAAGGCACGCCTGGTCGCCCAGGGCTTTGTGCAGAAGTTCATGCAAAACTATGAACAAACTTTCTCCCCTACTGTTAAGAGTGAATCATTCAGGCTGTACCTGACATTAGCTGTAAAGAAGAGGTTTAAGGTGAGACACCTAGACTTTGAGACTGCTTATCTTAATGCACCTTTACAGGAGCTGGTTTACTTAAAACCAGCACCAGGGTTCCCACTTGACAATGAAAACAAAGTCTATAGGTTGAAGAAGTTGCTTTATGGGCTGGTTCAATCTTCATGAAATTGGAACCAATGTTTGAATGATTATTTACTGAAATGAGGTTTCACATGGTGTACTGCAGATGCCTGCGTCTATACTAAAGGTGAAAATGATGATCAAATAATGGTTCTGGTGTATGTTGATGATGTTTGCGTAGCAGCTAAAACTGATCTGAACATTCAAACTGTGTTCAAATTGCTTAGATCTAGGCTATCTTAAGAACTACCTTGGCATTGAAGTTGAGCAAACACCTGCTGGTGGAATGTTGCTGAAACAAACCAAGAAAATTACTGAACTCATTAAAGCCAGTGGTTTGCAAGATGGAAAAAGTGTTCAAACACCCATGGCCACTAACTTTGAGAAGTCTGTCTGTACTACTGTATTTGACAAACCTGATATATACAGGTCCATTGTTGGCAGTTTGATGTTCATCTGTAACTCCACCCAACCAGATATTGCCTGTGCTGTAGGTATGCTGAGTAATTGTGTTGCAAAACCTACCCTACGGGAATGGCAAGCTTTGAAAAGAGTTTTAAGGTACTTAAAGGGTTCTATGCACAAAGGCTTGTTAATTCAGCCTGATGATACCAACGTCCATTCAGCTGCTGCAGACAGTTCGTTTGCAGAAGGGGCGGATGGCAAATCATGTTCTGGTATCGTCATTCAGTATGCTAATTCTCTAGTTACCTGGAGGTCTAGGAAGCAGAGTACAATCTCTCTTTCTACCTCTGAGGCCGAATTCAGCTCCCTATCTGAAGCCTGCACTGCATTATTATGGACTGAACAGTTGTTAACTGAGTTTGGTGCTACCTATGACAAACCAATCAAGGTTCTTGAGGATTCTCAAACGTGTATCCACTTAGCTCAAATGGAGAACCTGAAATGTCGTACCAAATATATTGCTGTGAAGTTTCAAAATGTACGCTAGCGTGAGCAAGCAGGTGACATTGTGTTGGAGTATGTGTCAACTGAGCACAACATTGCTGACTTACTCACCAAACCTGTACCTCTACATAAGTTTGAACTGGTATTACCTTGTTTGATTTGTGTTATTTTTTGTTTGATTTGTGTTATTTGTGAACTGTCACTGTATATATGTCTAACACTACAATATGAGAAGGTGTGTCAGAGTGCAGCATCACCTCACTGATGCATATTGTGTGTTAAGGCAGATCACTATGATCTAACTGACAGTTCACCTGACAGTTGCTTGAAGCAATGAGCTGGTTCTAACCAGTTCTAACTGGCTTCACCTGGACTATGTGACCTTTATGCTGATTGGTCAGTACCTGTATATATTCTGAACAGCTGTGACTGTATGCACTGGCTAGGGTATTTCTGTGTTTGCGAAGCATGCTGTCAGTTTGTTCTGTGCTTCTGTAAATACTTCTTGTATATAACTCCACTGTCGATAAACTGCACTTCCCTGAAGAATAACTGCTTCTTGTGTTGTGTCTACTATCGTGGTGTTGCAGCTGAGTTTCAAGGCTGCTTCTCCTACTCTTGGTCATCATCATTCCGCTGTGCCGCAGGTCTACTCGCTAACATCTCCCTCGTGAACACTGGGAGCCCCACGCATCAGTGTGGCCACACTCTGGACCTGATCTTTGCAGCAGGTGTGAATGTGGGCTTATCCTCTTTTGATAGAGTGCAGTAGTCTAACCACTACATCCTAAAGGCTCGGATAGATGCTGCTGTGCCCCTCTGTCCAAACGAGGGGCATATTTTGGCCCGCCTGCAGAGACTAATGAACCAGGAGCGGTTTTTCAATTCAATTTATTACAGTCAAGGACCAGCAAATTACAGTCAGGGACCAGGAGCGGTTCGAGGATGCTCTGCGGGAGACCCCACCCGCTGGCGCCTCCCTTGATGAGCTGATAGACAGCTGGGACACCAGGCTCTCTGAATCCATCGAGGCTGTTGCTCCAAGGTGCCCTCTCCACACCCACGCCAGACCGGCTCCTTGGTATACCGAGGAGCTGTGACGGCTGAAACGGGAGCTGAGATGGCTACAGCAAGTGTGGCAGGGGACTCTTGATGAGGGGTCAAGAAACTCATATTGGATGTTTATGAGATCCTACGAGGGTGCTGTGAAGGTTGTAAAGAGGTCTTATTTTACCTCTATTGCAGTAGCTAGCTTGCGCCCAGCATAATTGTTTAGCATAATTCGATTGCTTACGACTGTGGTGGCGAACCTATGGCACTCCAGATGTTCATGGACTATATTTCCCATCAGCCCCTGCCAGCATGGCCAATTGGCTGTGCTGGCAGGGGCTGATGGGAATTGTAGTCCATGAACATCTGGAGTGCCGTAGGTTCGCCATCACTGGCTTACGACCTCAGCTATAGGTCCTAAATCTAGGGAATTGGCTTTAGGCTGTGAGGCATTTGCGAGCTACTTCTCAGACAAAGTCTTGACCCTCCGCCAAACTCTGCCCACCACGATTGATATAATATGTGAACTGGAGGCCCCTTGGCCATCTTTGGGTCCACAGCTGGACCACTTCAGTCTTCTTGACCCGGCAGATGTGGACAGGACACTGGCAGCTGTGCGATCTATCACTTGTCCTTTTGCCCCGTGCCCTTCCTGGTTGGTGAAAGCCAGCAGGAAGGAGTTACAGAGCCACCTGTTGGAAATCATAAATAACTCCCTTGAGCAAGGGTTTTTCCCAGGTCGGCTTAAAGAGGCAGTGGTCCGCCCACTCCTGAAAAGGCCACAGTTAGATCCATTGGATCTGGCCAATTACCACCCAGTTTCAATTCTTTCATTTCTGGGAAAGGTAATTGAGTGAGCAGTGGCGGATGACCTCCAGAGGTTTCTGGATGAAACTTGGAAACCTTCCAGTTCAGGTTCTGCGCTGGCCATGGGACCGAGACGGTACTGGTCACCATTGTGGACAAACACTGCCTTCACTTGCATAGAGGCGGCTCAGCATTGCTGGTGCTGTTAGACTTCACCGCAGTGTTCGACCTTTTGGTCCACCGCCCCGCTGATATTGGAGTTTGAGGGTCAGCCTTGGTGTGGCTGACCTCGTTCCTCCAAAACCAGAGGCAGCAGGTGACATTTTGGGCTGCGGTGCCACCAATATGCGGATGACACCCAGCTCGTGTTCACAATGGAGGGCAGCCCGTCATTGGCCCCTGGAGCTCTCCAGCAATGTCTAGAAGGCGTAGCTGGTTGGTTGAGAGCGAGCCGGCTGAAGTTAAATCCTACAAAGATGGAGGTGCTGTGGCTGGGCCGCGGGGAGTGACCAGTGGACTTTTGCCTGTCTACACTACATGGCGAGGCATTGCACTTGGCCTCGTCTGTAAAAAGCCTGGGTGCCATCATGGACCCGGCATTATTGCTTGAGGCCCAGGTGGCTCTAACGGCCCAGGTAGCATTTCACCACCTCCGTCAGGCATGGCAACTGGCCCTGTACCTCTCCCATACATACTTAGCCACAGTCATCCATGCAACGGTCACCTCCAGGCTTGACTACTGTAATGTGCTCTACGCTGGACTGCCTTTGACTGTGATCTGGAAATTAAAACTCCTGCGACATGTGGCAGTCAGACTCCTTACAGTGACTGGATCACTCCAATCCTGTACCATCTCCATTGGCTGCCCATCGAGTTCCGGGTCGTGTTCAAGGTGCTGGTTTTGACCTTTAAGACTGTGAACGGCCTTCGGCCTACATACTTGATGGACCGAATCTCCCATATTGCCCCGCAAGCACCCTCTGATCTTCGAAGGGGTTCCTACTGGAGGTCCCTGGTCCAAAATACATCTGGCTGGCCTCCACTCGGGACAGGGCCTTTACAATCCTGGCTCCACTCTGGTGAAACAGGCTCCCTAAGGAGATCAGGGCCCTGCAAGACTTGTCAAGTTTTCGCAGCGCCTGCAAAACGGACCGGTTCCACCAGGCATTTGGCCAGTTGGGCTGAAAACATGTTCCATCGCCCCGGCCTCCAGTGGTCTCAGGGGTGTGTGTGAGGATTTTTATCGCCATCTGTATACTAATTTTAAAGTTATAAGTATTTTAAAAGTCACACTATTTTTTTAGTCATAAGTAGGTTTAAACACTGTTGTATATATTTTACTGTACGATGGCCTGAGCCCTTCAAGGGAGGGCAACTAATAAACTGAATGAAGAAATTGAATGAATGAATAAATACCAGAACAGGTCCCTGTAGGGGTACCCCAAAATAGAAATAAAAAGAAAGACATTATAATTGTAATTGTATTGGATACAAAATAGAATACAAAGGAGTAAAACTGTAAAGAACCTCCCCTAAGCAATTGAGAGTTGATTCCTTACGACGAAGCACATGCATGCACATGAAGCTAACAATAGGGGAATGGAGGAATATTAAGTCTGATTCTCTCCTTTGTGTGAGTTCTTTGATGCTTTTGAAGATGGCTACTCTGACTCAATCTCTTTCCACACTCTAAGCAATCAAAAGGTCTCTCCTTTGCATGAGTTCTATGATGCCTTCGAAGATGGCTTCTGTCACTAAATCTCCTTCCATGCTCTGAGCACTCAAAAGGTTTCCCCTATGTGTGAATTCTTTGATGCTTTTGAAAACTGCTACAGTGAGTGAATCTCTTTCCACACACCAAACATTCAAAAGATCACTCCTTTGTGTGAGTTCTTTGATGATTTCAAAAATTGCTTCTAGCAGTAAATCTTCCACACCGAGCATTCAAAAGGTCTCTCCTTCTGTGTGAATTCTGATGCTTTGAAGAGTACTATTATGATTGAATCTCTTACCACACTCTGAGCACTCTCCCCTATGTATGTGATGGTTTCGAAGATTGATTCTCCAACTGAATCTCTTGCCACACTCTGAGCATTCAAAAGGTCTCTCCTTTGTGTGAGTTATTTGATGTATTTTAAGATTGCCACTACTACTGAATTTCTTTCCACATTTTGAGCATTGAAAAGGTCTCTCCTTTGTGTGAGTTATTTGATGCTGTTAAAGATGTCCACTCGGGGAAGGGCGGTATAGAAATTCAATAAAATAAATAAAATAAATAAATAAGATTGCCAATACTACTGAATTTCTTTCCACATTGTGAGCATTGGAAAGGTCTCTCCTTCATGTGAGTTCTTTGATGGTTTCGAACATTGCTTCTTCGACTGAATCTCTTGACACACTCTGAGCATTCAAAAGGTCTCTCCTTTGTGTGAGTTCTTTGATGCTGTAGAACAGTGTTTCCCAACCTTTTTGACGTCGCGGTACCCTTGACCTCGCTCTTCATTTCTCAAGGTACCCTTGAGGTTCATTTGAATTTTTTTTGCATTTTTAAAGGTGTTTTCCTTTTTTGGCCTGTAGGTGGGGGGAGTGGCAAGCAGGGGGAGGGGAGGGAAAACAGCATTGACAACCGCGTTGTTTGTTTGCCTAAATTCAGCATGGATTTGGGGGGATTTAAAGGGAAAGCTCCCTTTAAATCTACACCCCCCCCCAATCCACACCGCATTTAGGCAAATAAAACAATGCTGTTTTAAATGTTGTTTAAAGGAAGCCCATGAGGTATCCAAACCCTCTCCCCCCGCCCCTTCAAAATCCATTTGATTCCGGGGTGGGGGCAGGCGGTAGCATTGTCAGGGTACCCCTGGAACGTGCTCATGGTACCCCAGGGTACCACAGAACCCTGGTTGAGAATCACTGCTGTAGAAAATTGCTACTACAACTGAATGTCTTTCCACACTCTGAGCATTCAAAAGGTCTTTCCTTTGTGTGAGTTCTCTGATGGTGTTGAAGATGAGCACTGACTGAATCCCTTTCCACATTCGGAACATTCAAAAAGTCTCTCCTTTGTGTGAGTTCTTTGATGCTTTCGAAGGTTGCCACTCTGACTGAATCTTTTTCCACACTCTGAGCATTCAAAAGGTCTCTCCTTTGTGTGAGTTCTTTGATGCTGTAGAAGATTGCTACTAAAACTGAATTTCTTTCCACATTCGGAGCATTGAAAAGGCCTCTCTTTTGTGTGAGTTCTTTGATGTATTTTAAGATTGCCACTACTACTGAATTTCTTTCCACATTCTGAGCATTGAAAAGGTCTCTCTTTTGTGTGAGTTCTTTGATGCTGTTGAAGATGCCCACTCTGACTGAATTTCTTTCCACACTCTGAGCATTCAAAAGGTCTCTCCTTTGTGTGAGTTCTTTGATGCTGTAGAAGATTGCTACTACAACTGAATGTCTTTCCACACTCTGAGCATTCAAAAGGTCTTTCCTTTGTGTGAGTTCTCTGATGGTGTTGAAGATGGGCACTCTGACTGAATCCCTTTCCACATTCCGAGCATTCAAAAAGTCTCTCTTTTGTGTGAGTTGTTTGATGCTTTTGAAGGTTGCCACTCTGACTGAATCTTTTTCCACACTCTGAGCATTCAAAAGGTCTCTCCTTTGTGTGAGTTCTTTGATGCACTTGAAGATTGCTACTAAAACTGAATGTCTTTCCACACTCGGAGCATTGAAAAGGTCTCTCCTTTGTGTGAGTTCTTTGATGCCGTAGAAGATGGCTACTACAACTGAATTTCTTTCCACACTCTGAACATTCAAAAGGTCTCTTCTTTGTGTGAGTTCTTTGATGCACTCGAAGACTGCCTCTGCCATTGAATCTTTTTCCATACTCTGAGCATTCAAAAGGTCTCTCTTGTGTGTGAATTCTTTGATGTCGTTGAAGACTTCCATTCTGACTGAATGTCTTTCCACACACTGAGCACTGAAAAGGTTTCTCCCTTGTGTGCATTCTCTGGTGCACAAGGAGCTTTGATTTAGAGTTGAAGAACTTTCCGCACCAAAAACATTCCTGTGGCCTCAGTATACTGTGCTTTGGAACACGTACATTACCCTTTCCTCTACCTGAAAAAGCCATTCCCTTTTCTAAGCAGACCAATAGCTTCTCTCCTGAATGAGTCCTTGGGTGTTGAAAAAGATCTGATTTTTGTGAGAAACTCTTGCCAAAGTCTGAGGAGTTATAAGATTTCTCTCCTTGATGTGTTCTTTGGTGCCTCAGGAGCTCTACTCTGCAAAGAAAAGTCTTGCCACACTCCAAGCATTGAGGGGTCTTCTTTCCACCGTGCATTTGCAAATGGATCTCATATTGGCTTCGATCTGAGAAGTTCATTCCACAGTCTAAGCACTTACATGCTTCTTCGACTGTGTGGATTCGTTCAGGGAAATCCTGAACTTGGCAAGAAATGGGTTGATTGCTCTTTTCGGCCATGTGACTTCCTTGCTGTCTCTTAGGTCTGCCTTGACTTCTGTCACTTTCTTTCAGATCATCATTCTTCACTTTATTTGGCAATAGCTGATGTACTTTCTCATCTCCCTCTTTCCACTGCTCATTCCCTGCTTGAATAAAAAGAGAGATCCCATTATCACCGAAACAAGGAGGCCTGAGCTTCCCTTGAAGTTCCATCCACAAGAAAAACATTGCAGGGTTTTTTGCTTGCTGTTCTATATTAATATATACTGCTAAGGGTCATTCAATCCTGCTGCATCAGAAAGGTCTGGTTTGCAATCTAACAGATTATATGCCTCCCAGGGGTGTAACGAGGCAAACTGTAGCCCTGGGCAAAACCTGAGTTGGATGCCCCCCTCCATGGGCGGCCACTCCACCAAGACCAATTTTTTTTGCACCAGGACATTGGTGCCTGCAGGGGGCACATTTTTGGATGTATCGGCACCAGAATTTCAGGGTGTCATTTGGAAACTGTCCTTATGGGACCCCCCAAGTTTGGTGCAGTTTGGTTTAGGGGGTCCAAACCATTGGTCCCTCAAAGGGGGTGCCCCATCCCGCATTCTTTGCTAAGGAGATGGGGGCTACCCTTTTGAAGGTCCAATAACTTTGGACCCCCTGAACCAAACTGCACCAAACTTGGGGGGTGCCATCATGGCAGTTTCCAGATGATACCCTGACATTTTGGTGCTGATACATCAAAAATGCACCCCCTGCAGGAGCATCCCAGAAATTTGGCCAAGAATCTTTGTTCTGCATTGAGTTTTCTGCATTGCTGTCAATGGGGGTTGCAGGCTTGGGGGGGGGGCACATTTCTGAAGGCACAGTCTCAAAACTTTCATGGTCTCATCAGGAGACTTCCCTAATGATACCCCCCAGGTTTGGTGCAGTTTGGTTCAGGGGGGCCAAAGTTATGGACCCTCAAATCTGTAGCCCCCATCTCCAATTAGCTCCCATTGGAAACAATGGGGGATGGGGGCATTCCCTTTGGGAGTCCATAACTTTGGACTCCCTGAACCAACCCTCACCAAACTTGGGGGGTAGCATAAGGACAGTCTCCTGATGATACGCTGAAAATTTGGTGCCGCTAGCCTAAAACCTGCGCCCCCTGCAGGCCAAAAATGAAAAACCACTAAAAATACCCAAAAACGAACCCTGCATTTTGATGCCCCCCATAAGGTGATGCCCTGGGCAGCTGCCCACCTTGCCCAATGGGCATTATGCCTATGATGCCTCCTCACCTGAGTGAATCCTTTCATGTGAGGAAAGGGCCGATATCCGACTGTAGGTCTTTCTGCACCTCATGCAATCACACGGTTTCTCTCCTGAGGGAATTTGCCTTTCAACAATAACTGTGATGTTCTTACGGAAACCTCCTCCTTGGGATGAAACCAGATTATCCCTTATCTTTTCTGCACGGCCATCCTTGAACTTTCCTTTGGAATCTTCATCCTTTGCTTTTTCAACAGAGAACCAGTGGAATCCCCCAACCGTCTCTTCCATGTGTGCTGATGGAGGAAAGAAAGAGGTCCTGTCAGCAACCAGGCCAGAAGCCAAGCCACCCATCAGGCCCTGCGAATTAACGGATGAATATTTCCTGTACCAGACCTCCTTTCCCCTCAACTGAGCTGCTGGTCACACCATATTCCCAACCTTGGTCCTCCAGGTTTTTATATTTTGTCTAATCCTCTTCAAATTCCCCTTATGCACTTTAAAGGGGACAAGTGGCAAAGAGTCATTTCCCCCACTGTTCACATTGGACTTATCGTCATGCAGCTCTTTTGAATCTCTGCTACTGTTGATTAAGTGGAAGAGAACACTTTTATATCCCACTTTTCTCTACCCCAAACGCCTGAAAATGGCCCACAAATCACATTCCTTTCCCTTCCCCTGTTTGTATAACAGACTACCCTGGCATAGTGGGGGCGGGTCTCCCTGCCCACAAGCTAGCCTGTAAAGGTGATGTTGGCTCTGTAGAAAAGCCCTCTCTGGCATTGCCATGCTACCTAGAGTATGGTTTTTGGTTCCTACGCCATGTCAGCCTAAAGAATGGCTTTCCAGTTCTCAAACTCACTACCTGCCACGTCAGCATATTTTTACAGCTTCTCAGCTCCACAAAAGAAAGTGTTCCCCAAAAAGATGCATTAGCACTGTCAAATGAATACAGCATTTCAGCCATAGGACAATTGCTGATGTCATTAAGAACATAAGAACTAGCCTGCTGGATCAGACCAGAGTCCATCTAGTCCAGCATTCTGCTACTCGCAGTGGCCCACCAGGTGCCTTTGGGAGCTCACATGCAGGATGTGAAAGCAATGGCCTTCTGCTGCTGCTGCTCCTGAGCACCTGGTCTGCTAAGGCATTTGCAATCTGAGATCAAGGAGGATCAAGATGGGTAGCCATAGATTGACTTCTCCTCCATAAATCTGTCCAAGCCCTTTTTAAAGCTATCCAGGTTAGTGGCCATCACCACCTCCTGTGGCAGCATATTCCAAACACCAATCACACGCTGCGTGAAGAAGTGTTTCCTTTTATTAGTCCTAATTCTTCCCCCCAGCATTTTCAATGAATGCCCCCTGGTTCTAGTATTGTGAGAAAGAGAGAAAAATCTCTTTCTGTCAACATTTTCTACCCCATGCATAATTTTATAGACCTCAATCATTCCCTTCCTAATTATCTTAACCCAAAAACATGCCTCCTGTAACAAACTCACTTGTGGCCACCTTATAGAATTTCTCAATTTCTCAATAATATCCACCCAGAACCCTCCCAAAGGCCGACCTGCTGGCTGTTAAAGGTAGTCCTGCAATTCCCAGAGTTGAATCTTTACTATAAAGCCTAACCCCCAGAAATCCTTATTCCAGAACTCTCTCAGCCCACGCAGAGGCAGGTAACAATATCTCTTGCCATGAAATCCCCTCAGGGATTGGGTAAATCAGCTGTGACTTGACAGCACACACAATATATATATATAAATTAAATTATTGGCTTTAAATATTGACATCCCATCTTTCCAATGAAGTGTTCGAGACAGTTAATTAAATTTAGATAAATTTGGATGTATATACTAAGTTTCAGAAGATTACATAGATTACAGCAAAGCTTTTGACTGTGTGAATCATGAAAAGTTATGATCATTTTATGGGCAACCTGTATCTGGACCACGGGCTGCTATTGGAATAGAATGTGGAGAAACAGAAAGATGTTAGGAAACGATGTACTTTAACTCCCAATCTCTTCAATCAGAACATATCACAAGGTAAGATGAATTAGATTTAGATTAAGGTGGAGTGGAAATTGTGGGGGCGGGAATGGTGGAGAGGAACATTAAATTGAGACATGTAGGTGATGCTACATTACTGGCAGAAAATAGAGAAGACCAGAAATGACTTCTATTGAAAGTTAAAGGAGAATGTGCCAAAGTGGGACTTCAGCTGAACATCAAGAAGACAAAAGTTATGACTGCTGGAGAATTATGCAGCATTAAGGCAGACAATGAGGAAACTGAAATTGACCAAGACTTTCTATTCCTTAGCTCCACCATCAAGCAAAAGGGAGATTGCAACCAAGAAATCAGAAGATTGAGACTCTGAATGGCAGCCCATGAAGGAGTTTAAAAAGTGTAAGATCCCTTTTGTAACCTTAAGTGTAAGATCCCTTTTGTACCACTGGCAACCAAGATCGAGTTAATTCAGGCCATAGTGCTCTCTATTACTATGTATGAGTGTGAAAGCTGGACAATGAAGAAAGCTTACAGCAAAGAAGATTCCTTTGAAAAGGGGTGTTGGAAGAGAATGTTACAGATACCATAGACTCCCCCAGCCCCCCAAAAGTCAGTTCCAGGTAAAATTAAGCTGGGACTGTCTTCAAAAGCTAAATGACTGAACTGAGGATGTTGTACTTTGGTCACATGAGAAGACAAGAGTCACTGGAAAAAGACGATAATGCTAGGTGTTACAGCCACCTTTGGACACAATGAAAAACCTAAAGTCCCAACAGCCAAAAAGACTTTAGATATGAGAGAATAAGATATAAATAGGAGAAAAGGTTTATTCAGATGCAAACAGAATGAAAGGATCTCTGCTGGATCCTGGAGGTTGAAAGTAATTTACAAAAGCGAAATGCAGGCATTCATACAAGTTCACAAGTTGTAAGAGGTGTATCATTCATTGATGACTTTTTTTTTGTCCACACAACATAAACTGTACATTCTGTATTGTTGTTCTTCTGTTATCAAAAGACTCCCTGTCAGAGTTATGGCCCAAGAGCAAAAGAACACCCATCATTCTATGTTCTATCAACCCAGTGATGTTATAAGTTGCATTCTCCCATTCCTGCAATCCACATTTCAAAACTGACTTAGTTTTGAAATGTAAAACCACAAAAGGGGTCTTTATTACATTTATTATTATATTATTATTACATCTTTATTACATTTCAGTCTTCAGAGTGGAACAAAATATATTCTTTCACAATTAAATAGCAGCTTCATTTCTAGTGTAAATAAACATTTTAGTGGCTTTTCTAAACACTTACATAGAAAAGTTCCTTGAAAGCAGCCTTAACAGGGAAAACTTGTCAACTTTCTTTAGCAAGAAGAAAGGTTATCAGTGAATAAATGCTTCAATCCTTTTAATATATTAATAAAACTTTCTATTTCATAATATAAAAACAAAAATTCAAGTGACTTTAACTGGGACATATCAGGTAACCATTCTAATAATGCTTCATCTCAATGTTTACCATGGTCAACTGCATGAAACACTTGTACTGCAGCTCTCATCTTTTCTATTTCAGTGGTCATATTTCCATTCTCATCTATATATTAACAACATTGTTCTTCCAACAGGGCACAAGTTCTCCCCTGAGCAGTAAGGACATCAATGGCCCTCTGATTCTGTAGATCATATCAGCTAGGGATGACAGTTCATCTTGAAGCTCATGCATTGCTCTGGCTGTAGATTGAAACCAATACATTGAAACTGGCTGTAGATTGAAATCAATCATTTCAGACAATTTTTTCATAACTTTTTCCAGCAGATAAATTCCCCACCGTGCTCTCAGGATAGACCCTGCCCAGAGGTCACACAATCTTTGGCGGATTCTGCATGTGCCAAAAACAGCAGTGTAGTAGTAGTAGACTTTATTTACAGTCAATGACCAAATATGAACAGCAGTGTGAAAATGGTTTAAAATGTGTAAAAGGGTTTACATCATTTTCACACCATTTTCACACTGCTGTTTTTGGCCCATGCGGAATCCGCCATAGAATCATAGTATTGGAAGAGACCATCAAGTCCAACTCTGTTATACGTGAATATACAATCAAAGCACCTCTGACAGGTGGTCATCCAGCCTCTGTTTAAAAAATTCCAAAGTTTAAAAACCTCTACCACTCTCCAAGGCAGTGTATTCCACTGTCAAACAGAATTCAAAAGGTTTCTCTACTGTGTGGGTTCTTAAATGCTTTTGAAGACATCCACTCTGATGACATCTCTTTCAAAACTCTGAGAACACAAAAGGTTTCTCTCCTGTAAGGGTTCTTTGATGTAGATGAAGACTGTCACTACTACTGAATGTCTTTCCACACTCTGAGCACTCAAAAGGTTTCTCCTGTGTGGGTTCTTAGATGTACATTAAGATGGCCACTGTCACAATCTCTTTCCACACTCTGAGCACTCAAAAGGTTTCTCTCCTGTGTGCGTTCTTAAATGCTTTCAGAGCTCTCCACTGCTACTGAATTTCTTTCCACACTCTGAGAACTCAAAAGGTTTCTCTCCTGTGTGCATTCTTTGAAGCATATGAAGGTGGCCACTGCGACTGAATTTCTTTCCTCACTCTGAGCACTCAAAAGGTTTCTCTCCTGTGTGGGTTCTTTGATGCACATGAAGGTGGCCACTGCGACTGAATCTCTTTCCACACTCTGAGCACTCAAAAGGTTTCTCTCCTGTGTGGGTTCTTTGATGCACATGAAGGTGGCCACTGCGACTGAATCTCTTTCCACACTCTAAGCACTCAAAAGGTTTCTCTCCTGTGTGTGTTCTTAAATGCTTTTGGAGATCTCCGCTGACACTGAATTTCTTTCCACACTCTAAGCACTCAAAAGGTTTCTCTCCTGTGTGGGTTCTTTGATGCACATGAAGGCAGTCACTGCGACTGAATCTCTTTCCACACTCTAAGCACTCAAAAGGTTTCTCTCCTGTGTGCGTTCTAAAATGCTTTTGGAGATCTCCACTGCTACTGAATTTATTTCCACACTCTGAGCACTCAAAAGGTTTCTCTCCTGTGTGGGTTCTTTGATGCACATGAAGGTGGCCACTGTGACTGAATCTCTTTCCACACTCTAAGCACTCAAAAAGTTTCTCTCCTGTGTGGGTTTTTTGATGCACATGAAGGTGGCCACTGCGACTGAATTTCTTTCCACACTCTGAGCACTCAAAAGGTTTCTCTCCTGTGTGGATTCTTTGATGCTCATGAAGTTGGCAACTGCGACTGAATCTCTTTCCACACTCTAAGCACTCAAAAGGTTTCTCTCCTGTGTGTGTTCTTAAATGCTTTTGGAGTTGTCCACTGCTACTGAATCTATTTCCACACTTTGAGCACCCAAAAGGTTTCTCTCCTGTGTGGGTTCTTTGATGCACATGAAGGTAGCCACTGCGACTGAATCTCTTTCCACACTCTAAGCACTCAAAAGGTTTCTCTCCTGTGTGCGTTCTAAAATGCTTTTGGAGATCTCCACTGCTACTGAATCTCTTTCCACACTCTGAGCACTCAAAAGGTTTCTCTCCTGTGTGGGTTCTTATATGCACATGAAGGTAGCCACTGTGTCTGAATTTCTTTCCACACTCTGAGCACTCAAAAGGTTTCCCCCCTGTGTGAGTTCTTTGATGTAGATGAAGACTGCCACTACTACTGAGTTTCTTTCCACACTCTGAGCACTCAAAAGGTTTCTCCCCTGTGTGGGTTCTTTGATGTACATGAAGACTGCCACTACTACTGAATTTCTTTTCGCACTCTGAGCACTCAAAATATTTCTCTCCTGTGTGCGTTCTTAAATGCTTTTGGAGATGTCCACTGCTACTGAATTTATTTCCACACTCTGAGCCCTCAAAAAGTTTCTCTCCTGTGTGGGTTCTTTGATGTAGATGAAGATTGCCTATTCTACTGAATCTCTTTCCACACTCTAAGCACTCAAAAGGTTTCTCCCCTGTGTGGGTTCTTTGATGTACATGAAGATTGCCACTCTGACAGAATCTCTTTCCACACTCTAAGCACTCAAAAGGTTTCTCCCCTGTGTGGGTTCTTTGATGTACAGGAAGACTGCCTATTCTATTGAATTTTTTTCCGCACTCTGAGCACTCAAAAGGTTTCTCTAATGTGTGGGTTTGTAGATGCTGTTGAAAATCAATACTGCTATGGAATCTCTGTCCACATTTATGTGTCTTCCTATCAGAGAAATTCTTTTCATTTTTCATTGAGCAGTTATGCATTTTCTCTCCTATATGGATTCCTTGGTGCCTAATGAGCTCTTCTCCGCAAAGGAAGCTCATTCCACGTTTCCATCTATTATGGGCTTTCTTTCCAGGGGGCTTTTGCAAATCGATAACATCTTGAGTTTGACCTGAGAAATTCAACTCCCAGTCCAAGCATTTGTACGTTTCCACTGCCATGTCAACTGCATCATGGAAATCCCCCCTTTGGAAAGGAATGTTTTTTTCTGTCATCTTTTTTCCATGGCTTCTCTCTTGCCTCTCTGGTCTCTCTTGATTAATGGAGTGACACTGAGATTCTTCTTCCTTGTCTCTTTCCAGTGAAAACATGTGGAATTTCCCAACCATCTCTTTGACATTTTCTGCTAGAACAGAGAGATCTAATCAGCAGTCATGCAAGGGAACAAGCCACAAATCAGCCACTCTAGATTAATGGGTGTGTGTTTTGCTTCCATGGTAAAAGTTTCTCAATCCCATCCTCTCAACCCAAGTAAGTCATTCCATCTTTTCTCTGGCCAGGGACTGCAATAGTGCTGTTTATCTATTCTATCACACCCCTCTTTCCAACTTCCCAAATTTACTTCAAGTGAAAAGATGTCATAGACTATTTCCTCCTCCCTTCACATTTTACTTGTCATGCAGATATTTTCATGATAAGATAAAAGAAATGTCTATGAGAATGAACCCTTTGATTATACAGAGTTTCCATCCTGGGATCATCATAGCCATAAGAACCTGGGCTGAGCCTCACAAAAAGTTTCCTGGGGTGGGGAGCACCTCATTTGGTGAATCCTACTTTCAACAGGGACCCCACTGCGGGGCAGGTAAAGACAAAGGCATCTAGGTCATGTCTATAAGGAATGGTTACCGTATATACTCGTGTATAAGCTGACCTGTGTATAAACCGAGGCACCTAATTTTACTACCCAAACCTGGGAAAACGTATTGACTTGTGTATAAGCTGAGGGTGGGAAATGCAGCAGCTCCCTCCCTCCCCTCTTTGGGAGAAGTCACCCAAGCGAAAGGAAGGTTCCCCCCTCCTTCCTTTCACTCCCTCTGCCTTCCCAGCTGGGGTTTGAGGAAGCCCAGCCAGCCGGGAGGCAGAGAGAGCTCCTTATTTGGGCAGTGACATCAGGGGGAGTCACTGCCCAAATAAGCTCTCCGGCTGGCTGGGCTTCCTCAAACCCCAGCCAGGAGGCAGAGGGAGCTCCTTATTTGGGCAGTGACTCCCCCTGATGTCACTGCCCAAATAAGGAGCTCCCTCTGCCTCCGGCTGGCTGGGAAATGGTGCCTCGGTTCCCCTTCACCCTCCAAGGAGGGCAGCAACAAGCGGCTTGTGCAGCCACATGGAGGTTGTCCCGGGCCATGCCCCCAGCCTCGGCAGAGGCCTGAAGAGCCTGTCGGCTGCGGGGGTTTCCCCTTCGCCCTCCGGGGAGGGCAGCAACAAGCAGCTTGTGATTCTTGGTAAGTGGTGACTCGCGCCCGAGGGGGCATTTTTCAGCCTTAAAACAGGGCTGAAAAACTCGGCTTATATGCGAGTATATACGGTACTGGATTTTTGGCCGTGTTTAACCTCCTCCACTTTTCCATGGAATTCTGACATGGCAGGGTGGACTCAGCAACAAAACAGCTGCTGCAGGAGGTGGAACCAGCCACAACATGATTGCCTCAGTGTACATTCCTGAGCTGTGGTGGCAAGTGCTGTCAAAGCAACATTTCTAAAACATTTGCACAGCCAATCAAATATCCAGTAGTCCATCCAAATTGACCAGGCCCCATGCACTCCCTAAAAAAAATTGGTGAGTGGCACAAAAGATGTTGGTGGGGAGCTATGATGCTCATGGCCACTACATTAGGGACACCTGGTGTAGTTGAGTACTCTAGGAAATAGGAGGTGGGGCTTTGTCCTCATCGGGGAATTCTCAAGTTAAGAGCCCCTTTCCCCTGGAATATCCAGTATTTAAGGAAACCACAGTCTCTGAGTCTCCCAGATTCCAGAAAGCCTCAGTAACTAGCAGACTTTATAATTCAACCAAAACCAAAAGTTGTAAGAAGTGAATCAAAAATCATCCATGGCTGTTCTTTCCTGTGAAGGATGCTCACCTGCAGCCAGCTCATCTGGGAAGGAAACTCTCTCGTGAGATTGCCTTGAGATACTGTGCACCATTCCTTTGGATGGGAGGCTTTCTGTCTCCTCTGTAGTCTCTCCTACATTTTTAGCTTTTTTGGCACAGAGAGAAAAAGTCCGGATTCTTATATTAGAAATGAAAGAAATCCAAGAAAGAAGAAATATTCTGGAAAGATGGAAATATGGTCAAGATCATAGCATATGATCCCATCTAGTAGAAATGGAACAGAGCCATTCCAGATGACAGTCAGAGCAGATGGTCGAAATCCCAGTCAAGTGGAAGAGTGTATTGTAAAGATTGGCAACTGAGAAGTTAGGATGTGGCACCTTCCAGAATCATTTGAAGGCCTCTCAGCCCTGCCTTGACTTCAGGCCAGGATCTTTTGAGAGCCTCTCAGTCCCGCCTTCATGTCTGGCTTGGGCTATGGCCAAAACATTGGCCTCAATTGCCACTGGGACAGTCACGCTGCTTGAATGGTTCTACCAGGACATGCTGAACATCTCTTTCGCTCCCACCCCGTCACCTCGAGACCCCCCCCCAGGAGGAGCAAGTAGCAGAGCAGGCCTAAAAGCGAGTAATGCAGGTCAAGATTTTGATTCAGGCATCATTCTAATAGCAACAATTTCCACCTTTGGCCACTTTGAAAGATCCTTACCTAGAAAGGCCAGGCTCCAATAGTTTTCTAGCATTACTTCCCTGTAGAGAGCTCTTTGGCTTGGATCCAGCAGGGCCCACTCTTCATCAGAGAAATATATGATCACCTCCTCAATGGAAAATGGACACTGAAAGAAGGAGAGGATATCTTCTTCAGAAATCATGACAGGCAGAAACTGCACTCTGGAAGGAGATATTATGGGAGGAGTATGATGGAGAACTTGGCATGAGTAAAGGGAAGGGCATTCAGAGCCTCTCTCACTCGGACAGAAAGAGCATAACCCCCCACCCCCGCGGAAAGAAGGGGTAACCAGCTGTTCCCCGTTCATTTCCCCTACCTGGACTGGAGATGCAGCAGCTGTTTCCACACCTCTAACAAACTGATGGGTCGACAAAGTCTCTCCAATGTCTGTAAATAAAGAAAAATTAGAAGACCATAAGAAAAGCCATGCTGGATCAGATGAAAGGCCCATCAGGCCCAGCAAACTGGTCACACAGTGTCCAACCAGGTGACTGAAGCAGCATTATCCTGCTTGTGTTCCACGCCACCTAATAAAATAGAAACGTTCCTGATACTGGAGAAACCAGATAGGCACTATGACTAGCATCCATTCTGACTAGCAGCCATGCAGAGCCCTATCTTCTGTGAACATGTCCACTCACCTCTTCAGTGTTAGCCTAAATATTCTATTTTATTTTCTTGGTTGGCTCCAACATTATCCACCCTCATTCCCTGGGCTGTGAAGCCTGGTTCTACCTACACTCAAGAGACCTTGTGATGATTTTAGTAAACGGTGGGAGATGTGGGATGGACTCACAAGGCACCCACGTATCAGACTTCTAAGAGATCTAAAAAGTTTCAGCTGGATCAAACCACAGGGTCCCTTAGTCCAGGCACACAAATCCGTGCTTCCCCTTTTGGGTCCCATCCACGTGCCCTAATGTTTAGACTGGCAGCAGAGCAAGAAGTGGTTGGAAATGATGTCATATTACACGTCACTGTTACATCCAGCCAAAAACCCAGTTGTGATTTTAGCATATCATGTGATGCTCCACAAAATTGAAGATAATACCAATGGGTTTCCAGAGTGTCTGCATCCAGACTTTTGGTCAGACAAAATGTCATATCCATCTCAGTCCCCTCTCATACCTGGTGGGGTACCAGAATCTGGCCATACATCCCTAGCCTGGTATCCTGTTTCTGACTGGTTTGGGTACAGAAAAAATATGCGCTGCACACCTAGCTGCAACCCAACATTTAATCTGTGCAAAAGTGCAACTACAATATATAAACACCTTACACCACCTACTAAATGTGCAATAATTACATGAAAATAATACAAATATAGACAATCATGGATACATCTACAATATCTCCCACGACAAATACTATAAATGCTTCTTATATATGAAATCACATTTTCTGAGAAGCATAGGTGTGGTAAGTACATTTGTTCCAAAGGATGATAAATGTCTATCTCAAATAGAGTTCAAGTGGACACAGAGTGTTCAACTGTTAATTTCTTCCCGTAGCGCTGTGCTGAGAACGCCGGCTGGGACTGCGCCTAGTTCTTAAAGGGGAAGTTCTTGACATTTATAAAGCAGCAATAAGCTTAAATATCCACTGGATATGTATATCAGAGTTGTCTTATATTTTAATAAACTTATTTGCAAAATGATATACAAACCCTTGTTTGTCGGGTGTTCCACTGTATTCAATATATGATACCTCCAGTTGAACATGATTTGAAGTAGTTTAAAAACACTGTTTTAACGCATGTTGCATTTTGGAGATATATATTGAATGCGGTGGAACACCCGAGAAATAAGGGTTTCCCACATATCATTCCTCAAGTGAGGTTGTATATCATTTTGCAAATAAGTTTATTGACATACAAGACAGCTGTTATATACATCTCCAGTGAACATTTAAGCTTATTGCTGCTTTATAAACGTCAGGAACTTCCCCTTTAAGAACTCCGTGCAGTCCCAGCCGGCGTTCTCAACACAGTGCTACAGGAAGAAATTAACAATAGTTGATCATGCCTATACTTCTTGGAAATTATGATTTTATATATAAGGGGCACTTATGGTATTTGTCATAGGAGATATAGTAGATGTATCCATGATTGTCTATATTTATATTATTTTCACGTAATTATTGAACATTTAGTAAATGGTGTAAGGTGTTTATATATTGTAGTTGCACTTTTGCACAGATTAAATGTTGGGTGGCAACTAGGTGCGCAGCGCGTATTTTTTCTGTACCCATTTGATACGTTGCACCCCATTTCTCTTGACTGTAATCTGCCAAATGTCCTCGGAAAACCTTTCAGCAGGGGCACTCCAGTCATTAATTGCCCACTTTTATTTGCTGTTAAATCACAGCTGACATATGGCACCCCTGCAGAGTTTTCAAGGGAAGAGACACTTGTAGATAGTTTGCCACTGTCTGCCTCCACGTCATGACCCTGGTATTCCTAGGACCTATCCCATCTAAATACATGAAAGGGTAAGGGATGAGCGTGTGTGACTGGTCCTGGTCACCCAGTAATCTTCCATGGCGCAGGTGGGGCTTTGAACCTGGGTTTCCCATATCCCAGTCCAACACCTTAATTACTACAACATGCTGGCTCTTGATTGGCCCCTAGAAACATATTTTAAGAACATAAGAACAAGCCAGCTGGATCAGACCAGAGTCCATCTAGTCCAGCTCTCTGCTACTCACAGTGGCCCACCAGGTGCCTTTGGGAGCTCACATGCTGGAGGTGAAAGCAATGGCCTTCTGCTGCTGCTATTGCTCCCGAGCACCTGGTCTGCTAAGGCATTTGCAATCTGAGATCAAGGAGGATCAAGATTGGTAGCCATAGATCGACTTCTCCTCCATAAATCTGTCCAAGCCCTTTTTAAAGCTATCCAGGTTAGTGGCCATCACCACCTCCTGTGGCAGCATATTCCAAACACCAATCACACGTTGTGTGAAGAAGTGTTTTCTTTTATTAGTCCTAATTCTTCCCCCCAGCATTTTCAATGAATGCCCCCTGGTTCTAGTATTGTGAGAAAGAGAGAAAAATTTCTCTCTGTCAACATTTTCTACCCCATGCATAATTTTATAGACTTCAATCATATCCCACCTCAGACGTCTCCTCTCCAAACTAAAGAGTCCCAAACGCTGCAGCTTCTCTTCATAAGGAAGGTGCTCCAATCCTTCAATCATCCTCGTTGCCCTTCTCTGCACTTTTTCTATCTCTTCGATATCCTTTTTGAGATGTGGCGACCAGAAATGAACACAGTACTCCAAGTGCGGTCGCACCATGGTTTTATATAAGGGCATGACAATCTTTGCAGTTTTATTCTCAATTCCTTTCCTAATGATCCCCAGCATAGAGTTTGCCTTTTTCACAGCTGCCATGCATTGAGTTGACATTCCCATGGAACTATCAACTAAGACGCCCAAATCCCTTTCCTGGTCTGTAACTGATAGCACTGACCCCTGTAGCGTGTATGTGAAGTTTGGATTTTTTGCCCCTATGTGCATCACTTTGCATTTTGCTACATTGAACTGCATTTGCCATTTCTTAGCCCACTCACCTAATTTATCAAGGTCCGCTTGGAGCTCTTCTCAATCCTTTGTGGTTCTCACCACCCTACATAATTTGGTATCATCTGCAAACTTGGCCACCACGCTACCCACCCCTATTTTCAAAGGTATACTGCCCTAGAACTTGATGATTATGTTTATTAGCTGGGGCTGATATTTGCAACCAGAGTTTTCGTATTGCCTTGTGCCCCAGAAGTCTACTCATTGCTCTGTGCAGAAGTTTTTATTTTTTTCTCCGGTTCTAAATCTTTTATCCAACAACTTCACTATGTCTCAATATCATCTGGGGACAAGTCACCTTTACCATGCGCAAGGGCATCTTGGCCATACTCCTGGGCTTGTGCTCTCTGCCACTCATCCAGAGGAGCTCCTTCTGCCTCAGAGAATTTAGCTTCTGTCTTCATATCCACATCTGAAATAGCAAGAAAAGAGATGAGAAAGAAAAGGAATGGACTAGGCTGAGGAGACGTATCCTGCTCCACTCTGAGACTCTTCACCCCACCAGCAGCCTGCTGAACTGCTTCAACCATACAGGTAAGAATCAGGGTTGGGTTTTCAGCCTAGTGAATTCTCGCAGGCAAACATATCTGGTGGGGAAGCCTTAGGAGAAGGTCGTCATTTGAATAGAGTGAATGAAACTCCCTCACCTCTTCTGTCTGCATCTTCTCCTCTGCCTGACTCACAAGGAAACTCCGGCTCGCATCCTCTGACCCAGCACTATATTTCCTGGGGCAGGATGGCAAGGAACTGCTCCAGGATCACCAGATCTAGCATCTGCTTCTTTGTGTGCTGCTCTGGCTTCAGCAGGTGGTTGCAAAATCCACAGAGCTGGCTGCAAACCTCTCAGCATCATAATAACAGAACTGCTGGAAGCGTTGCCTAAGTACACCCTGAGTTCAGGGTGTCTTGATCCAGGGTTTCTGCCACAGCTCTTTCCTAGAATTCAATACCACTCCCTGTTGGGACTGGATGGGGCCCCTTCCTTGATCTCTTGCCAATTCCAGGTCATTCTGGGTCTTGCTCTTCCATCTCCTTCCCCTTCTCTCAGGTAATCTCTGATCATGGAAAGATACTCATTCATATGGCTATCAAGGGGTGGGGGAAGGGGAAAAATATCAAAAAGGCAGCAACACACCAATAGAGAAG
Organism: Sphaerodactylus townsendi; assembly: GCF_021028975.2. Taxonomy (NCBI): domain Eukaryota; kingdom Metazoa; phylum Chordata; class Lepidosauria; order Squamata; family Sphaerodactylidae; genus Sphaerodactylus; species Sphaerodactylus townsendi. The sequence continues at coordinate 3,483,486 of NC_059427.1, forward strand.
GGGGGTACATCACCGATTCTAATCAGGGCTGTCCCAGTTGGATCAGAAGGAGCAACTTTGTTGTACTTTGTGGGTCAGGATTAACATCACTGTTTTATATTACTTATCAAGCTTTTGAAAGATATGTTGCTTAAAAGGGGAATGTTATGAGTCTGACCTCCAATGTTCACAGATCAGTCTGTCTAAAGGGGTTCATCTCAAGGTGCACTGGAGCCCTGGATAAAATGACTGGGAATCGGAAGACCATTGGTGATATCTCCTAAATAGGCTAAATGCTGTAGGCAGCATCTTTGTGTGAGGAGCCAGCAGAGGGTAAAGGGCAGAGGGCTATTGGGATGAACAGGAGTGTATGTGTAGTGGGGGAGGCATTGAATCCCCAGATGCAGTTGGGGGCGGGGAACATAACCTAAAATGTATTTTATGTGAGGCAGCAAGTCGGAATCAATTATTCCTCCCAAGTGACTGTGCCAGGGGCAGGGGTCTGCAACCTGAGGCTCTCCAGATGTTCATGGACTACAATTCCTATCAGCCCCTGCCACCATGGCCAATTGGCCAGGGACTCCTTCCTGGGCATCAATTATTCCTCCCAAGTGATTGTGCCAGGGGCAGGGGTCTGCAACCTGAGGCTCTCCAGATGTTCATGGACTACAATTCCCATCAGCCCCTGCCACCATGGCCAATTGGCCAGGGACTCCTTCCTGGGCCTCACTATGACTTCCACGGCTGAGGATTTATTGCGCCTTTGTTCAGTTTGCAGCGTCCAGATCCCGCCTTTCTTCCCCCACAAGAATCACCAGGACGGCTAATGAATTTTTTTAAATATATATATATATAAAATATATATTTGTTATATATAACAAAACCAGATTTTAAGAGCATTTCAGTCCCGCGCTTCCCCCTCCAACACGAGAGGTCAATATCTCTCTTCCAAGATGTAAAAGCTGATCCTCCCTCTTGCGACTTACTCGTGAGTAAACCTTCCCAGGACCTGGCTGCGAGGCTTCCTCCTCCTCCCGTCCCAGATCTGGAACCCCCCTCCCGCACCTGGCCCCCAGATCAGCAGCGGCCCCGCCCCCACGCGCGACAGAGCCTTTCCCCTTTCCCGGCCTCTCTAGGAAACAGCTCGGTAGGTTTAACCCTTGCAGTGCTGCAGGCCATGCAAAACGCCCTTCCCATGAGATTCGCCCAGAAGCCCCTGGACAAGACTTCCGCCAAGGCTGCCTTCCGACAACCCGTGCAGGCTGAATGGGGCTACTCTGGAGTAACTCTGCACAGGGTGGCGTTCTTGGGCTGTTGCAGCCCTCTCAGATTACGGCAAGGGGCGGGAGAGGGAGGAGTAATGAGATAAAAGCCAAAGCTGGAACAGGCATTAAAAGAAATAATAATGGTAAAAATGCTTCTGCACGATATTTTAGAAATCAAAGTGCAGAAAGACCACGCATGTGCTAACTCTGCCCAGGCCAAAATGCCTCCCCACCACCACCATGCAGCTGCCCGGAATGGGCCTTAAAGAGGAAGAAGGATAATGTGGAATAATGTTTGGAGATATTAGATTTAAGAAAAGAGAAGCATGTTAGATCAGAGTAGGTGGAATGTTTTTAAGTTAGAGGGAATAAGAGGGAGGGATATGGGGTCAAGGAAATGAAGGGGGGAAAGGGGGAATTTAAGGGGGATAGGGGTAGTATAGTTTTGTATGGTTAGAGTTAGTTCAATTGGGTTAAGTGGGAGGTAGAATTAGCAGGTAGGAGGTAGTGTAACCCCCATGCCCAGAATGGGTTGGCCCAGATTGGGTTGACCCAGAAAGGGGTGGAGACTCAGAGCAGCAGAAAGGCTGCAGGAGAGAGCTCTTTGGAGAAGACAAGGCTGCCAGACTCGGACCTTGGTCGTACAAGCCCTTAACACCTTGTTAAGGGTTTCTTTTGTGGTTGTGATGGGTGAGAGTTCTCCTGGAGACCTTCATCATGTTGCAACCTGTTCATCAAGCCCTTGGAGTCTTCAGGAGCCAGCCAACTTGCAGAGAAGAATTTGGACTTGGCAATATCAGTAGACTGTAAATAGAAGGACTTGAAATGCAACCTGAACAGGACCTTGAATTGTAACGTTAAATGTTGATGTTTTAAAAGTGTTAATTGTAAAGAAAAGTAAACTGTTTTGTTTAAATTTTCTTCTTTGCAAACTCATTCCAAGTACTGCCCCACAGAACCCACAAGCTGAGGTTACAGTAGCAGGGGGGGGATTTTAATAAATGTTTGTAAACAAGGTAGGACTGTTCTAGATTGAGAGATCAGGATAGAAAAGGAGGGCATAAGGTCAGAATGAAATGTTTGTATAAAACGGTTTTGTTTGTGTCCAGGTGGACGTTTTTATTGCTGAATGGGAATTAATAAGCATATTATAAAAAAGAAAAGAAAAGAGGAAGGAGGCCCTTTTTGGCCCAGTGCAGAGAGCCAAGATAAGGGTTAAAGGGAAGAAAGCCGACTTCCTAGCGTGGCATTGGCAAAGAAGCCCGCCTGACTTGCTGTCGTCGCTTCCGGTCACTTTGTGCAACAAGAGTGGGCAATTCAGTCCTTAGTGCGGTTGGGGGGAGGGACGGCGGAAGCAGCGCCGGGAGAGTTTGTAGGAAACAGGTGAGCGATTAGAAGAAGATTTCCTTTGCAAAGCATCTCCCTTGTCTGGAGCGGGGAACGGTCTGGGGAGGGGGCATTTGGGGTGTTGCAGGATTCACCCCTTGCAGACTCCCCAGCGAAGCTAGATTATTAACCAAGCATCATGAACTGGCAAGCTCCCTGTTGCAAAACCCGGTCTGTGGGGTTTTTTTTTCTCCCTGGTTATTTCCAGAACAGCAAACTTGCTTTTTGGAAGGTTCCCTTCTCTGTTGTGCTGCGGCTTTCTTTTTATTCCTGCCAACAACATTTCTTTTCTGTTGCTTGGCATATATTTAATTGGCCCCGGCTAAAGTAAGATATTTTGTTTCTTGCAACCTGCCTCTCCTCCTGCATTCTGAGACGCTGGGTACAATACGGTCTCTTCTGAAGGATTGGTTGCTCTGGGTTTCCTGGGGTGTGTGGCCGTTTCTGTTTATTTTTGCCTACATCTATGGCTGGCATCTTCAGAAGCATGTCATGGTAAGATGCATCTGAGATGCTGGCCATAGATGCAGACAGAATGTTAGGAGCAAAAACTACCAGACCACTGCACACACCCTGGAAAACCCACAACATTTGATTCTGGCTGTCACAACAAAACCCACAACAAACCCACAACAAGTTGATTTCTGGCTGTCAAAGCTTCCACAGTCCCTTCTGAAGGAGTCAGCAAGTTGGGCTAAAGTTTCTCAGATCAGCCACAAAAACTGAAATGTCTCTGTCTTATTTTACTTTGTTGTAGGACAAAACTGTTGTTTTAGTCATCTGTAAAAAAATTTCTGCTGCCTCTCCAGGGAACCTGCCTGAGGTGCTTAAAAAGAAGAAGAGTTTGGATTTATATCCCCCCTTTCTCTCCTGTAGGAGACTCAAAAGGGGCTTACAATCTCCTTGCCCTTCCCCCCTCACAGCAAACACCCTGTGGGGTAGGTGGGGCTGAGAGAGCTCCGAGAAGCTGTGACTAGCCCAAGGTCACCTAGCTGGCATGTGTGGGAGTGCACAGGCTAATCTGAATTCCGCAGATAAGCCTCCACAGCTCAGGCGGCAGAGCGGAGAATCAAACCCGGTTCCTCCAGATTAGATACATGAGCTCTTAACCTCCTACGTCACTGCTGCTGCTTCAATAGCTTTATTGGAATCATGTCAGCCCAGACCCGAAACTGAAGTTTGGCTTTCTGGCCTCTGGTATATACCTGTAAGTTACAGTATGGTTCCCCCACCTTCACATTCCCATAATATCAGCATTACAAAGGATGGTGGGAACAGAAGCATTGAGGTTTAAGCTCTATTGACTAGTTACTTGCAAGCAGGAGGAGGCCTCTGGTGATGATAACAGCTGGCCCAGCTGTGGACTTGATGTGGACTTGCAAACTGCCAGGCAGAGAATGGCGCAAGCCTGACATTAATGAATAACAGATTCCACACTAACATCACACTCTAATACTCAACTCTTTTAATCAAAAGGTACTCTTTAAGATCTTGATTTTGGCTTGGCATATGCTGTTGTTCAAACCTGCTGCCATATTCTGATTTCTTGTATTCACAGCTGGCGAAAAGGTATGAAACCAATCGGGATCAGGGCCCTGCCAGGTCCAAAATCAGATCTGCCTTCCTCTTCTCCAGCTCCTCCACTACTCCGCTGGTTTCCATGAACAAGTCCAGCTGATGTTTGGATTTTTTTTTCTGCGACGTCTGCAGCAGGTTAAGAGCCGTCCAGTGCTTCTGGGACTCTTAGGAGGTCTGTCCATCTTGGTTATTCTACTTCCAAGTTTCAAACTGCTGTGTAAATTGGCACCCTGCTCCCGTGAGGCATTCTGTGGTTGGGGAGTGCAGCAGAAATCTTTTCAGTTGATCACCCTTCTTACTGAGCAGTGGTTCACCTTTTTAGAAAGGGTTTCTGTTTGATCTCCAGAAGGTGGAAGGTCGGAAATGATGGGAACCTGCCAATTTAGACTCTACGGATGCTGCTGCTCTCTTGAACCAGCTTTTTACCATTATTGATTTATTTTTAAAATCACATCTATACTCTTTTCCCCCAATCAGAACCCAAAGTGGCTTGCCACATTCTCCCCTTCTCCTCACAACCACCCAGTAAGGTATGTTAACCTAAGAGTGTGTCATTGGCCCAAGGTCACCCAGCTATCTTTCATGGCAGGGTGGGAATTTGAACCTGCATCCCCCAATTGTGTTTCTTGTTGCATAACGGCCCTGAGCCCTTCGGGGATGGGAGGGGTAAAAATCCAATCGATTAATCAATAAACCTAACCTGACATTCGAACCACTACATTATTTGCCCCTCCAGCTACTTATTCACTCAAGTAACTGTTTGTCTATCATAGCAAAATAAATCTTGATTCTAGTATAAGTTTTCATGAATCAGAGCTCATTTCTTCAGATTCAGATGTCACATACATGCGTGTATGTGTGTCCATGAAATGTCAGTCCCAAAATCAGTCTTTGCTTTGCAGAAGGTCACAGATCCAGCACTTGTCGTTATATAAGCATCTAACAGAGGAGGGAGGTGATCTGTTGGTCCAGGTGGAGGTTTTTAGAAGAGGAAGGGAGGATGAGGGGAGAGCTGGACTCAGCTGACCCTGAATCAGGAGAAGGCCTCAAATGCCTCTGGGGCTGGGACCAGAAAGGAACTGTGGAAACAAAGAGTGCAGAGGAGCCCAGGAGATAACAATGCCCTCCCTTCGGATGTGCAGTGCCAGCAATCCAGGCAGTTCTGCTGCCAGGAGGCCGAGGGGCCTCGAGCGGTTTACAGCCAACTCCACCATCTTTCTTGCCCATGGCTGAAGCCAGAAAGGCACAGCAAGAAGGAGATGCTGGACCTGGTGATTCTGGAGCAGTTCCTGGCCATCCTGCACCCGGAGATGGGGAACTGGGTCAGGGAATGCGGACCAGAGACCAGTTCCCAGGTGGTGGCCCTGGCAGAAGGCTTCCTCTTGAGTCAGGCAGAGGACAAGATGCTGGACCAGCAGGTGTGGGAGATTCATCTAGGACGTTTGAGGGAATACCCTCAAAATCAATGTGAATTACCCCAACTTTTTGGAACCCATTCGAGCCTACACAGATTGATCTGTGAGCTTGGGAGACCTCCCAGTTTTCCAGAAACATCTGCAAACGTAGAGTACACCTCTATCTCCTGTGTGGTTGTTGGTGGCTGTGGACAAACCCGGGAACTGTGGCAGTCCTACCAAGAAAGTGGGGAAGAAAGGATTCCCCTCCAGAAGTCTCATGGGTCTACACTAGTTAATAATAATTATATATCCATTAATAATAGTAATAATATTTTCAGTTATACTCTGTCTTTTTTTGCATACCTGGTGACTTTGCCCAACTGCAAAGAGATTTTGGGGTATGGGAGGTGTGGTTCTGACTGCATTTCAAAGTTCTTGGTTCTTTGAATTCTGGATAATTGGAAGGTCAGGCCATAGGTTTGTATCCAATAAACGTCCCAAGACTGAATTTGGTGAAAGAGTGGAAACAAACAGGTATCCTGAATAAGGATAGTTGCCATCATTAGTCTAAGACACAGGTGTCAAACTCGCGGCCCTCCAGATGTTATGGACTACATTTCCCATCACAGCTCTTGGAAGCATGATGCTGGCAGGGGATGATGGGAACTGTAGTCCATAACATCTGGAGGGCCACGAGTTTGACACCTGTGGTCTAAGAGAACCTTATTCCTCTCCTCCTCAATGAATTGAAATGCAATATGTTTGGAATGCCTTCCTTTTACTTTTTTTTATCATTCCAGGTAGTGTCCTACATTCTTTGCCATCTCTTTGGGAAAGAGAGAAAGCAGTTTCCATGCAGCCTGCGCAGGTAAGTGTAAAACTCTGTCTTGTCCCTGGATGCTTCTTCCTACCCCTTAGGCCAGAGAGAATCTTTCTCTCTTGCTTTCCCTCACCTGCTGTCTGTGCTGCTCACTGGATGGAAAATAAAAACCTCTGAAGGAGATTTGAATCCTGAATGTCAGCTTCTTATTATAGCCCTTTTGGATTGTCCTTAGGAAAGAGTTTGAGTCCGGTGCACCTTAAAGATCACCTGAAGAAGTGTGCATTCACCTGAAAGCTTATGCCAAGAATAAAACTTTATTGGTATTACTGAATTCCACTTCTTTTCTGCTGCTTCATACCAACATGGCTTCCCACTTGAATCTATCATTGAAGGGGAAGAATTCTATCAGTTCTATCTATCATGATAGAGGAGTATTTGTTTGTTTCTCTTTTAAGGTTCTAGTGACCTTTGAGGAGGTGTCTGTCCATTTCTCTGAGGAGGAGTGGGCTCTGCTGGATCCAGACCAAAGAAGGCTTCACAAGGAAGTCATGGAAGACAATTGTCAGAATGTGGCCTCTCTAGGTACGACTCTCCTTTCCCTTGATTCACACATGCTGAAAGCAGAAGTGATTTGAACTGAATGGCCCAGGCTAGCTTTAACTCATCAGCTCTCAGAAGCTAAGCAAAGTTGGTCCTGGTTGGTACTTGGATGGGAGACCCCTAAGGAAGTCCATCAAGGAAGACATTGTTCAGAGGAAGGTAGTGGGAAACCATCTTTGCTCATTTCTTTCCTTGAAAATCCCACAGGGTTGCTGGAAGTTGACTGAGACCTGATGGCACTTCCCCTGGTAGAACTCTTTCAATGGAGAATCTCAGTAGGGATACTTACTTACTTCTCAATACTTACTGGAGTCCATCAGCATTAGTATGGAAGCTAAAACGCTGGTTTGTGAACGAAAAGGAGCACAGCAGAGGAGGAAGGACCATCCCTCGACTTCCCGTTGAGCATAGAGCAAGCTTATTGTTCTTCAGGGGAACAAAATCTTGAGTGCAGGTGAAAATCCATTCAAGGAGGGCAGGAGCATGATTGGTCACCACAACAGTTCCTGGATGTCAACAAGGCCTCCTTTTGGGCTTTTCAGAACAGCCATGAAATGAGCATTTTAAAGAATAACAGTAACAATATATGCATTTTACAAAGTTTAAAAAAGACATTTGCTTGACCCCATGATACTTGATTGGTATAGGGTGGAGGGGGCAGAAGGGAAGCACTGGGGTCCTTCTTCTGTTCTCATTCTACTTACACCAGTGTAGGCTTAGGCATGGCTCACAAACTGGGGAAAATATCGGCGAGGAGCCCTGAAGGACAAAACAAGAAATTTTAGCAGGGCCAGTTTGGCACTATGCCATGATGAGCTTCATAAGGGAGTTTGAGGGTGCCTTCAGGGGCCGTAATGGGAGAGACAGCTAGTGGCGTAGGAGGTTAAGAGCTTGTGTATCTAATCTGGAGGAACCAGGTTTGATTCTCCGCTCTGCCGCCTGAGCTGTGGAGGCTTATCTGGGGAATTCAGATTAGCCTGTACACTCCCACACACGCCAGCTGGGTGACCTTGGGCTAGTCACAGCTTCTCGGAGCTCTCTCAGCCCCACCTACCTCACAGGGTGTTTGTTGTGAGGGGGGAAGGGCAAGGAGATTGTAAGCCCCTGCAGGAGAGAAAGGGGGGATATAAATCCAAACTCCTCCTCCTCCTCCTCCTCCTTCTTCTAGTAAATATGCCAACCCCATATTGTTTAGGACGTTGTGTGTCAGCATCAGAACCTTGAACTTGAACCAGTACTCGACGTGGAGTCAGAGCCCCGGTTGAATGTGTGCTGGCCATGAGGATCCAGTGAGAACGCTTGCTGCCTCATTCTAGACCGGCCAGGATAACATCAGGATAATGGTCCATCATATACAACTGGGTGTCATCAACATGTTGATGACAACCCAGTCCAAACCCCCAGATCAACCCAGGGGAATATATAGATGTAAATAGTGGTGAAAGAATTGCCCTTTACAGGACATCATAAGCCAACCTGTGGTGAACAGATGTCCTCTCACCAGCTGCAACACTCTGTCCTTGGTCAGGAAGGTAAAAATAATTTCCAGATTGTTCATAGGTGCTCTTGGGATCCATTGCCACCTTTTCCCATCCTGGAAGGACTGGATTCTCTTCAAAGGTAGAACAGTCTGTAAACATTTGCCCTTTGCCAGAGCCACATTAGACTGGGATGTCAGATCCTGCTTGCCTTGGGAGGGGTCTAAAATACCGTATCCTGATAGCTCTGTGTAGGCTAGGGCTTACCTTCCCTGTGCTGAAGTTCCCTGTTCCCTTCTCCTACTCTTTGGGTCATTATCAGGATTAGTAGATGGATCCTTCTGCATCCAACCAGTCTCCCTCTTCACACTGCATGGTTTTTCTCCCTCTCTTCACACTGTATGGGTTCAGACAGCCTGTTTTAACAAGCTGAATATTTATTAGAGTTGGAATGTCTGGAAGTAAACCGTCTGGTTTTTTTCCTCTAAAGAAGAACTTCTGGTTCCCAAACCTGATTCCATATCCCCACTGGAAGAAGCAAGAGATCCACTCGTCCAAGATGCAGATGAAGGATCAGAGATATCAGCAGGTATTTTCTTGCTTGTGTGGTGAAAGGGAGTGCGACACTTTTTGGGCTAAATTTCAACACTGGAGTATGGAGGAATTTCTCAAGGGGCAACAGCCAGAGAATGACTAGGAAAGCTTTCTGCCTCTCCACAGACCTCCTGAGGTTTTCTCAAAAATCAAAGCATTAGCAAAAAATCCTAATTTCTGCCCAAATGATCACTTGATAACAGCCATGGGTACAGAAAGACCATAAAGCCACCACTGAGTTAAAAATCTCCCACGAATACTCCTCAGGTTAGAATAAGCCCATAAAAAAGCTAAACAGACAAACGCCTAAGTAAAAGCCTGATTGAAAAGAAATGTTTTTGCCTGGCTCTGAAAAGAAAGGAAGGTGAGCTTCAGGTGAACTGCGGGGAGGGGGTCATTTCCTAGATGAAGGGCCACCACTAAAAATGGCCAGTGTCTAGTTTCCACCGGCCTTATCTCTGCAGCCAGGTTCACAGATCACAGGGCGTGGGTGGATGAATTTATCTAGGGATGGAAAATTACGGTGAGCTTTATATGTATGAAGCTCAGATTAAGTTTCCCCAGTTTATGTCTAAAACTTAGATCCGCACTCACTGTTGAGTGAATTCAGTCAGTCCTCTGCATAGAGGAAGAGATTTGCCAGAGGTTCTTCTAGGCCAGTCTTTGGTTTGACACTGTTGTCAACTAGAGTCCCGGAAGTTTCACAAGAAGAGCCACAGATCCAACACTTTCCTCTTCAAAGAGAAACTGCCTCTGAATGTGGAGATTCCTCTGGGCCACCTTGTTTCTGATAGAACTTCCCTTCAAGGAAGCATGATAAATACAGGGTAGGAGGTGTCTTTCCATCAAATGATTTCTGTTCTGTCAGCAAGAACAGATAATGGCCTTCTTTCCTTAATTCTGCTTTCCATGATGGTCTCATCAGTCTTTTTACTTTATTTTAGAGGTTGATGGTCCCCAGAACAAGCGTGAGGGAGAAACACACCTTCTATTTGATGAAAAAAAGCAGAACGCGAACATTGGAACAGAATGGAAGAGGGGAAATAAATTCTCTGCCTCTCAGGGTGCTGAGTCTCAGGTGCTTGAAACACATGTAGGAATTAACACAAGGGAGAAAACTGATAAATCCTTGGAGCATAGAAAGAACTTAGGCTGGAACATTCCTGGTTGTCAACAACTCTACACTGGGGTGAAACCATACAAATGTTTGCAGTGTGGAAAGAGTTTTACTCACATTTCAGCACTTATGTACCATCAACATCTACATACTGGAGAGAAACCATATAAATGCTTTGAATGTGAAAAGTGCTTTGCCCAGAGTTCAACACTTAGAGTCCATCAGAGCATTCACACTGGGGAGAAACCATATAATTGCTCAGATTGCGGAAAGAGCTTTGCTTGGAGTACAGATCTTAGAGCCCATCAACGTATCCACACTGGGGAGAAACCATATAAATGCTTGGAGTGTGCAAAGAGCTTTGCTTGGAGTGCAAGTCTTAAGGCCCATCAGCGTATCCACACAGGGGAAAAACCATATAAATGCTCAGACTGTGAAAAGAGCTTTGTTTGGAGTTCACAGCTTACTGCCCATCAACGTATACACACTGGGGAGAAGCCGTATAAATGCTCAGATTGTGGAAAAAGCTTTGCTCTGTTTTCAACACTTAGGGTCCATCAAAGCATCCACACTGGAGAGAAACCATATAAATGTTTGGATTGTGGAAAGAGCTTTCCTCGGAGTACAGATCTTAGGGTCCATCAACGTATCCACACTGGGGAGAATCTGTATAAATGCTCAGATTGTGAAAAGAGCTTTGTTTGGAGTTCACAGCTTACTGCCCATCAACGTATCCACACTGGGGAGAAGCCATATAAATGCTCGGATTGTGGAAAAACCTTTTCTCGTAGTACAGATCTTAGGGCCCATCAACATATCCACACTGGGGAGAAGCCATATAAATGCTCAGATTGTGAAAAGAGCTTTGTTCGGGGCTCACAGCTTACTGCCCATCAACGTATTCACACTGGGGAGAAACCGTATAAATGCTCAGATTGTGAAAAAGGCTTTGTTTGGAGTTCACACCTTACTGCCCACCAACGTATTCATACTGGGGAGAAGCCATATAAATGCTCAGATTGTGAGAAGAGCTTTACTTGGATAACAGATCTTAAGTCCCACCAGCGTATTCACACTGGGGAGAAACCATATAAATGCTTAGAGTGTGGAAAGAGCTTTGCTCGAAGTCGGAACCTAGCTGCTCATCGACGAATCCACACTAAGGAGAAACCATATCAGTGTTTGGAGTGTGGAAAGAGCTTTGCTTGGAGTACAGATCTTAAGGCACATCAACATATCCACACTGGGGAGAAACCATATAAATGCCTAGAGTGTGGAAAAAGCTTTGCTCAGTGTCGCAACCTAGCTGCTCATCGACGAATCCACACTGGGGAGAAACCATATCAGTGCTTGGAGTGTGGAAAGAGCTTTGCTCGGTGTACAGATCTTAGGTCCCATCAGTGCATCCACACTGGAGAATAACCAAACAAGTGCTTGGATCAGCTTTGCTCAGAGTTCACACCTTATAGCTCATTGATGAATGACCCCTGGAGAGAAACAATAGAAATGCTTGCAGCTTGAAAAGAGCTTTGCTCAGAGTATAGTTCCTAGGGCCCATCAGCATATCCACACTGGAGAGAAAACAAATAAATGGTTGGATTTTGAAAAGATGTTTGCTCAACATGACAACCTGAAGTAGAAAAATAGAGGTTGGTAGAGAAAACCAGCATGGGGTAGTGGTTAAGAGCAGGGACATTCTAATCTAGACAACTGGGTTTGATTTCCCGCTCTACAGCTCCCTGCCCTCCTCTAGAGAGCCAGCATGGTGTGGTTAAGAGCAGGGGCATTCTAATCTGGAGAACTGGGCTTGATTCCCCGCTCTGCCACTTGAGCTGTGGAGGCTTATCTGGTGAACTAATTAGCTTGTGCACTCCAACACATGCCAGCTGGGTGACCTTGGGCCAGAAGCGTACCAGGGGTAAATGGCGCCCGGAGACAAATTGTCTCCAGGACACCACCCAGGCCCTGCCCCCTAGCTCCGCCCCCTGATGCCCCAGGCTCCACCCCCACTGCCCTCGACCCTGCCCATGTCACCATGGACATGGGCAAGGTCTAGGGCAGGGGTAGGGAACCTGCGGCTCTCCAGATGTTCAGGAACTACAATTCCCATCAGCCTCTGTCAGCATGGCCAATTGGCCATGCTGACAGAGGCTGATGGGAATTGTAGTTCCTGAACATCTGGAGAGCCGCAGGTTCCCTACCCCTGGTCTAGGGTGCCCACCTCCCCCCCACAGACTCCCCCTGCCAGCTGTGCTCCCAGGGGGTGGGGCTTGGGGAGCAGGGAGGGGTGGGGCTTCCTGCTCCTGAAGCCCCACCCCGGCCTCAGTGCTTATAAAAGAAAGTCTCCGAGGCCAGGACCCGGAGGGAAGGTCAGAACAGACTGCAGGCTGCCGGCTGAAAGCCCAGCTGGGGGGGGGGAAGGAAGGGAGGGGGGAGTCCAGGGTGCGGTCGAGGGCGCTTGGAGGCAGCAGGAAGTTCTGCTGCCTCGTTGTTTTTTACGTGCCTCGGGCGAGTCGAGGCACACGAAAACAATGAAACAGCAGGACTTCCTGGTCACGTGGGGGGCCGATTTTGCGCCCCCCACGTGACCAGAAGAGTGGCGCCCGGGGACAAGGGGTACCCCTTGTCCCTAGGCAGATACGCCACTGCCTTGGGCTAGTCACATCTTCGGAGCTCTCTCAGCCCCATCCACCTCACAGGGTGTTTGTTGTTGGGTGGAGGAAGGAAAAGGAGATTGTAAGCCCCTTGAGGCTCCCTCAGGAAAGAAAGGGGGGATATAAATCCAAACTCTTCTTCTTCAAACTCTTCTATGTGACAGCCTTTCAAATACTTAAAGAGAGCAGTCATGTCCCACTTCAGTCTCCTCTGCTCCAGACTAAATATTCCCAAGTCCCTCAGCTTTTTGGAGTCTAGATCCCTGATCATCCTTGTCCCACTTTTCTTCACCCACTTTATTCTGTCCATGTCATTTTTGAATGAGGCCTCCAGAACTGTACACAGTACTCCAGGTTTGGCCTGACAGTGCAATGTGATTTGGATGTTATGCCTCTGTTGATAACCCCAAGATTGCATTAGCCATTATTGTCTCTGCATCCCATTGGCTGCTCAGATTTGACTTATGTGGGGGAAGGGAGAGGGGTGGGGGTGATTTTCCGCCCCCCACATGATCCCAATGGCGCACGCCTGGGGTGTGGTGCCCCCTTGCCCCATTGGCACTATGCCACTGTCTGTAAATGTAATGAGTAGTCCCTGCAGACCTTCATTCAGATCACTGATAAAAATATTGAAAAGTACCAAGCTCAGAACCGAACCCTTTGGCATGCCACTGGACGCCTCCATTCTGATGAAATGGTGTTGACAACTGCTCTTCGAGTGCAGTTCTCCAACCAGTTCCCTATATACCTAACTATCCTAGAGTCAAGTCCACAGCCCTCTAGTTTTCTCATCGGGATGTCAAGGGGAGCTCTGTCAAAGGCTTTACTGAAATCCAGGTAAACAACATCAAGAGCATTCCCTTGATCCAGTAAGCTTGTCAATTAAAGAAAAAAACAAGGTTGGTCTGGCAGGACCTGTTGGGGACAAATCTGTGCTTACTTTCCCGGGTCACCGAGTTGTCCTTCAGATGCTTACTGACTGATCCCTTTAAAATCTGGACCAGTATCATCCCTGGGACAGAATTCAGACTCACTGGCCTGTAGTTTCCTGGGTCATCCTACAGAAGCTACAAAATAGATTTGAAGTTCTGTCCCTTGTCAGTGAGGATAAGGAAAAGGCACAGGAGCAGCAGAGTCAACCCTTGGAGAAAGTACAAGTAATAGAAGGTTGTTATGACCCTGGGTAAGGGCTCCTTGTCTCTGGGTCTTGTCTCTGGATCATGGGATTGGGGAGTTGTCATTTTCCCCTTGGAAATGGGTCGTTCTGGGTGGTATCATATGACATAGTGCATGACTTGGGGTATAATGGAAGGCTGGGGTGTTGTGTGATTTCCAGGCTGCATGGCCATGTTAGAGTAGCATTTTCTCCTGATGTTTTACCTGCATCTGTGACTGGCAGATTTTCAGGAGAAAATGCTATTAGAACATGGCCATACAGCCCGGAAACCACACAACATCCCAGTGATTCTGGCCGTGAAAGCCTTTGACAATATAATGGAAGGTGTCTGCTGCAACTTCAGTTCTGGCAGTAGAAGTCTAAATGCTTATTCCTGATATTATTTCACAATAAAGATATCACCTGAACACAGAGTCTCATTATTGAACATTCCAAAGGCACAACACCTATTTCCATTTAATAGGTCATAAACCGAATGATTTGTTCTTTACTGTACTGTATAAATATGAACTTTCAGAGAAAGTCATGAACATACCTAGACACTTTTACAAATGGAAGCTCAGTTGAGTTGGAAACTCTAACATCTATAACAAAATAATTATATTTATTATATAATGTACACAACAAGTTTGTTAAAAACACAGAGCCTGGAATACAGGGTACATATTTAAATATCAGTATAAACTGTTACAGAAATCTCCCCATAGCCCTGGACAGACCAACTACTCCAGTAGAATAGTGACCAGTGAAGAAGCAGCTGGCTCTGTAAGAAGTTCATGTGGGCCTGCTGTTGGAAACCTATCTCATTAAAACTTCCTGTTTTCAAGGGTGGTTTTTAAAAAAGAAAGCTGTGTAGTTATAACACACTCTGTCTTGCTTGTGTTTTTGAGCCTTGAGCTTAGCTGTAAATGTGGCAATATCCACCTTTACAGGGCCAGTGCTTGGGAAGGAGAGAGAGGGTACTCTAAGCCTATCCCAGTTTCACACACACACACACACACACACATTTTCCTTTTATCAGATCATTTTATTTCAGGTAAGTACACCTCAACAACATGTTTGGTTGGTAACAGGTATAGTACACACATGATACTACAAGATACTACTTTGCTTCCATTTTGTTCTTTGTTGCAACATACCTATTTGCATCTTTAACAATGACTAACTCAATGGATAATGAAAGAACAGTTACAAGCCCATAAAAACATTTTACCCACGGGTAAGCAGGTCACAACCAAGTGTCTTTTCTAAAAAGTTCCTAATCAATTCAGTATCTTGAATTTATACATTTTCAACATCATCTCCTAAACAAAGACTTTGTTTTATTTAGCTGTCCCATTGGTTAAGGATGGATAGACTTTGCTAGCTCGTTATCTTACAACTTTGTGTGGTGCTTGAAGTTAACTGTGTTTGAATATCTTAAAATAAATAAAAAATTTACTAAAATTGCAAAGCTGATCACACACATTATAAATGACCAATACAAGACCATACACATTTGGGTATATTGGGCTTGCCTCAGTGGTAATAAATACAAAACAAAATAAATGCAAAACATTAAAGGTACATCTGGAAATACACTTTACAAGGTATTTTTGTCTGAATATAAATAGAGGGAGGGAAAAAAGGTGTGAGAGTATTTGACCTGCCCAGGGCTATGACTGTCCTTGGGTGAGGGGATGGCCTGCCTCCCAGCTCCTGGAAGGAGAATGTTCCTCCTTGGAACAACCTTATAGTAGCTTTCCAAAAAGACCCCTCTCTGGAGAAACTGTTGGCCCTTCCAGTTCCACCAAGCGTGGTCCCAGGACTTGGAAGAGCATCTTGGAAATATTGGCCCAGAGGAAGCCTGGAACAAGGTCTCATTTTCTATGAATAGGAATAGGAGTACTGATTCCTGAGTAGGAAACCTCTGGAGTTGGAGCCTAGCAACCTGGTCAAAGGACCTAAATGTTACCTGAAATGCTGGGGTTTGTCCCTTTTAGAGTGGGGAATTTGCAGGGTCAGACCTTGCTTAGTGAAAGGGGCCAACCACAAGATCTTTATCATCTTTTCTATGTTATATTTTTCTTAGAAATCTGAAGGAATCAGAGGTAAAGTTTTAACAATATTATTTAGAAAAATAAAATAATAAATGTACAGGTACATAAATTAAAAATGCAAACACGTGAAGAATTCACACAGTCCTGGGATATAGATAGAATTGAGGGGATAGGTCTGGATAGATTGGGTTTTTGTGGAGGGCTGATGTAATCACCTTATCTAGAACAAGGGTAGGGAACCTTTAAAACTCAAAGAGCCATTTGGACCCGTTTTCCACGGGAAAAGAAAACACTTGGAGCCGCAAATAATTTTTGACATTTAAAATAAAGATAACACTGTATATATTGGGTTTTTTTACCTTTTACTCCACTCATTCTGAGAAGCGCATGGATGCCAGCGGGAAAGCGCCAGCCCCGCTCGAATGGGGTGGGCGAGAGGGGAAGCCCACGGCACTGCCCAGCCGGCCACGGGCAATTGGTGCGCTCGCCCTGCTGCCTGCAGGGCAGGCAAGGATGAAGTCGGAAGCTCGGCTCGTGGAGCCGCAGTGCAAGGGCAGAAGAGCCGCATGCGGCTCCCGAGCCGCAGGTTCCGTACCCCTGATCTAGAAGAAGAGTGGTCCAAGAAGTAGGATTCAGTGCCTCGCTGAGCTCCAATAGAGATGGTGTGAAAGCAGATGGCACACAGCACAACTGAACCAGGGGTTAGCCCAGAAATTACAGGACATCACATCACCCTGCCCCTGGCCAACCAATTCCCAAGGAGGGATGGTACCCCTCCAGTTCCATGGTCTGTTGGAGGAAGCAACCACCTTCTACTATAGCAGGTTTCTAATGAGCTGGTAATGAGTCTGAGAAAAATCAAAGCTGTGTAGCTGAAGCAGGGCAGAGAGGGAATGAGCAAAGACAAGTTCCCAAATCCCACCCAGGAGGTAAAACATGGCAGGGTCAAACGGGCAGATCAAGACTTGTTAGGACTTGATTCTTGCCTGTTGCCTTTCCCACTAACTTCTATTTCGCCATGTTTTGAAGTCATTCATAAACATGAAATTTCTTTCTCCAGCAAAGTTCTGGTCAAACTCATCATCCTGTAACTGAGCCACTGTGGAGAATTCTTGAAAACATGTTTTGTTTTGTCTAGCCACACACCTGAGCTTCAAGCCACGGCATGAAGAGCCCAAAGTACTACAGAGGTGATTTTCTTCTTATAATGATCAGTCATGGTTATTTCATCCACTTCTGGCCAAAGCTCAAGAGATTCTGCCAAAGCTTTAAAGCTAATAACATAAACATCAGACTCGAGAGCAATGCGATGCAATTTATTCTATGGAGTTAAAAAAAATCAAAGCATAACTTTGTTGAGCTCCCTTTTGGCAGATGAATGAGGGATTGACCAGGACAGAGTGATCAGGAGACTAAATGAGTGAAAGGGTGACCAGAAGACATGGAGTTCTGGCGGGAGATTTGGGGTATGGATCAATGGGCAGCTGATTCCTGGGGAAAGTTATATAAACACAATGTAAAGTTATATAAACGCAATTCTATATAAACACAACATGCTTTCTGAAAGTTATATAAACACAATGAATTAGGTGCTTTTTAAAAATTTGAATTTATATTCTACCCTTACTGATGAGGGTCGGGCTCAGGGAGGCATACATGTTTAAAACATTAAGTATACAATAAATAAATAGCCTGGCATTAATAACTAATTTTTAAACTCCCAGATGGCAGATATAGCAGCAGCACAATCCAATGATGGAACACCCTCCTCATCTTGACACAATCCTTACTAAGAACTGTCTGAGCATGGAGGAACTTAGAAAAAGGGAGCAATGCAAAATTTAATATGTGAATTGGTGGTTCATAGTTGGTGGTGCATAGTTGGGAGGCCGGCAGATGAAATCAAACTGGTGGGTGGCCTCAACTGAAAGCCTGATGGCATATTTCTGCTTTACAGGCCCCGTGGGACTGTTTGAGGTCCCATAGAGCCCTGACAAAGAGTTTCACCAGGCTGGAGCCAGAACAGAAAAGGCCCTGGCTCTGGTCAAGGCCAACAATGTCCTTGGTGCCAGGGATCACCAAGAGATTACTATCGGAGGACCAAAGTGTCCTCTACGGGCAATATGGGAAGATGCAGTTCCAAAGATATGACGATCCCAAGACCACTACAGGTCTTGAAGGTCAAAACCAAAACTTTGAACATGACTCAGAATTCAACTGGCAATCTGTGTGGTTGGTGTAGCACATGTGTTATATGGTCTCTCACCATCGCTCCTGTGAGGAATCTTGCCACAGTATTCTGAATCTGTTTCAGTTTACAGATCAGTCTCAAGGAATGGCCAGTATAGAGTTACAGTAATCTAACCTGGAGGTGTCCATTGAATGGATCACTGTAGTCAGAGCGAGGAATCAAACCCAGCTCCTCCAGATTAGAGTACACCTGCTGTTAACCACTATGCCACTGCTGCTCCCCATGCCACTGCTGCTCCCCATTCCTCAACTTCAGAGTCACATGCAGGCTTTTGATGGGACCAGTTGTAATGCCACACAGTCAAATAGCGGTAGTTGGAAACCCTCCACCTCACCCCCCCCCCCCAGCCACAGGACCTCTGTCTTCAATGGGTCTCTTCATCTTCAACCATCCAGCCACAGCCTTCAGACACTGTACCAAAGCATTTGGGGGGGGGGATAGCTGGCAGCCCTCCATCAATAGAACAAGTTTGGTGTCCTCGGCATATTGATGGCAACCCAGCATGCAGCTCCAGACGAGCTGTGCCAAGAGCCGCATATAGATGTTAAAAAACGTTGAGGAGATGACAGCTCTCAAACGGTTGCCATGTCACATGCTGTATTCAGTCTTGAAAAAACAAGGCCAGCCATTTCAAAGTTGTACCCTGTATTCCAGCCTCAGCGGGGCGGTGGGTCAAGAGATAGTGACTGGCCATGTCAAATGCAGTGGTGAGGTATAATAACACCAACATGCTCAAAAACTGATATACGTTCCTTGTTTCTCCATTATTTTGTTAATAAAATAAAACTCTATTTTATAATGGCCTGTTTATTTAAGAGGTTTTCTACCTGGACAACCCCATTGGCATAGGTTATAGATCCCAGTAATCCTCTCCTGCTCTGTCTCTGCACCTAATTCCTCCAATTAAAAGTAGAAACTGCCTGTTAGGGTAACACTATTCATCCCTTCTGACCAGCGCATGCAAACTGCATGGATCATTGGCTGTCAGCTGCAGGGTGGGGGGTTTGCAACCTGGCCTTCCCCAGCCCTTTCCAATGTACTTGCCTTAGGCCGCCCCCTTAGCCCCCTGCTGGTTTGATCCATGTGCTGAAACAGCTGGGTTGAGGAATGAATACTGATAGAAATAATAGATTATAGTGTTTTAAGCCATAGATATATTAGAGTAACTTATAACTCACCATATATTTGGGATATATATTCATTAAAGAAGTTAGAATAGGGACTTCTTAGAAAACACAGACACGGCTGACTCTGCCTAGCACTGAAAACCACTTTGGAATGTAGAAACTACTGATAACGCGTGATTGTTATGGTAACCAGAACCTGATGTGAAGTAGAACAAGTATGACTTAACCATATGCCCAAATATAGAAAGCAAGGTGGGCTTGGGGGGGGGGGGGAGATTAGGAGCATGACAGGCAGTCTATACGTCTTCACAGCCCAACCAATGGATAATGTTGGAAAAGTTGCTTAGGAGGGTTTAATGGGAAGAGTATAAGTAATGTTTACGAACAATAGAACTCTGAGACTCCTCCCTGAAGCTCACAGGAGATCTCCCGAAACTGCCGTTTTGAACAAATAAAACTTTGAAACAGAAGAATCTTTTGGAACTGGTTTATTTAACATGGCAGGGCTTTGCTCTGTGCTTAACAATCCCATCCTGCCAAATCGGAAACGAGCAAAAACTATTAGACATTATGTTTTAAACTATTCAGGAATTGGTGTGACATAAGTAGAAAACAATGTAGTGAGAACGGGAAGATAAAGCAAACGGATAGCCAGTTGCCAAATGTCTAGATAAGTTAGTTTCTATATCCTTCCCTTGAATGCTGTCTCTCCATTTACCCAGAATACACTGCTACTATTAGGAGTTTCTTCCTTCCTGTTAACTGCCTTCTCTCTCTGACCCCTTCTGCACAGGCAGAATAATCCACTTTCAGTCCACTTTGCAGTTGTATTTTATTGTGTGGATTAGCAAAATCCACCTTCAAACAGTTGTGAAAGTGGATTGAAAGTGCATTATTCTGCATGTGCAGAAGGGGCCTCTCTCTTGCTCTCTTGTGCCAAGGAGACAAGATCTGTCCTTGGCAGTCTCTTGCCATACTGGCTTAGATTGCTAACTAGCATTCTTTCTCTAACTTTCCTGTCTCAATATGGAGTTTATTCCATAAAGAGCTTACCGGTAATTTTCTTTTCTCCAGCAACAGGCTCTTTGAGAACTTTATCCCTAATGCATTTTCCTGCCTCCCTCCACGTTCCAGAGAACAAACAGGTTTAAGCTCATGAGCTCTGCCAATGTATAATTATCTAAATCATGGTGACTAATTCTTCTTTTCCTCAAAGCAAAACGGATTTCCTCAAAGGTTGCCTCGCATAAACATCAGACTCCGGAGCAACATGATGTAATCATGTGCCAAGATTGGAAAAACAAGTGCTTAAATAGTTTTTGTGCTTCTGAGAGAGACTTTGGGCTGAGATGGGGGGCAGTGGGGACACAGTTAGTGCGAGGCTTAATATCTCCTTTGGACCTTAAGCTGGAGCTGAGTTCAGTTTGAATCAGCAAAGGGGCTGAAACCTCAGATGCATATGAGGAGGTTGCTTCTTCTAACTATTTGCCCTGCCCTGGATGGCCTTAATTCATACACTAGTCCAGTCTTATCAGTTCCTTGAAGCTAAGCATGGTCAGCCCTGGATAATTCATGGATAGGAGACCACGAAGGAAGTCCTCAGTTGCTACATAGAGGCAAGCCACAGCAAACCACCTCTGTTCATCTCCTGCCTTGAAAATTCTGTGGTGTCTCGATTGCGACTTGACTGCACTTCCTACCAGCTACCTGCAAATGTGCCTGAAAGGGTGGGACCCACTGTTCACAAGGCCCAGAATGATCCTGCTTTTAACACTGTTGCTGCTGCTGCTGCCCCAGGCAGTCTGTGCGGGGCAGAAAGTAAAATGCTCCCCGCATTTGGAAAAGGGTAATATCAAATTATTGAACTATTACAGGCCTGGAGATCATCTCATTCAGGGGTTCATATCTACTGTAAATGTTCATTTGGAACGCTACGCCTTCCACAAGTTTCCTGTTTCCAGAGAAGAGTTGTAAGTGATTACATGACCATGACTTGAATATTGTGCTGACAACATATTATAGGACAATATGATTTTCTTTAGCATAATTTTATTCAGAATAACAAGGAGCTTCTTTCTTTTATATATTTGCCAGCAAAGGTAAATGTTGCTAAATGAGGGAGCAGCAGAAATTGCTTCCCAAATTCTCTGAGAAATTAGAAATTATCATTTTTAACAGAATGAAACTGAACTTATAAAGCTGCCTTATACTGAATCGGCACCAAAAGAAAACGGTTATAGTGGGGAAAAAATGCCAATCTAATACAATAAAAATTATAACAGGTTACACAGCAGTGCAACATCAGAACATGCAGTTTAACTATGTGTAGAAATAATTCTACACAAAGTACAAAGGTTATAAAAATAGTTGAACCTCGTAACGTGAGTTCAACATATAAGCTTCGCGAACACAGGAAATTTACTTCCTTTGATCTGGTGGCTCACAGCCAGTAATGTACTGCCAAGTGAGATTTGGTGGTATAACCTCCAGAAAAG
The DNA here is from genome assembly GCF_021028975.2 of Sphaerodactylus townsendi. Classification (NCBI taxonomy): domain Eukaryota; kingdom Metazoa; phylum Chordata; class Lepidosauria; order Squamata; family Sphaerodactylidae; genus Sphaerodactylus; species Sphaerodactylus townsendi. The sequence continues at coordinate 3,505,446 of NC_059427.1, forward strand.
CCTCAAAATTTGTTTTCATGGTGAAGGGAAGTTTGCAATGTGATCAGGGAGAAAGCAAGAGAAAGAGGATTGTTTTAAATTTACCCCACAAACAATGGAGCAGATGGCACCTGGGAGACTCAGTGGCCCCTTCTGTGGAAGAGCAAAATCCACTTGCAAACAATTGTGAAAATGGATTGAAAGTGCATTATTCTGCATGTGCGGAAAGGGCCAGAGTAGACCCATTCTTTTCTTTGTGTGTGACAATTAGCTGTTTGAGAAGAACATCTACCGCCACACTCAAAGACATATCCCCTGTAACACTGTGATTGGCTACAGTGATTTGACACTGGATTGGAGCTACTTAGAATCACAGAATCATGGAGATGGAAGAGACCAGAAGAAGGGTCATGCAGGAACACAAAATCAAAGCACTCCCCATTGATGGCCAACCAGCCTCTGTTTAAAAACCTCCAAAGAAGGAGACTCCACCACCCTCTGAGATAGTGTATTCCACTTGGAACAAAGTGCAGCATGACTGAATGCCACTGAATTAAAGAAGTATGCATTGGATGTTTTCTTTTCAATGCCTAGATGATAACAATGTGGCATGTATATTTTGTCCCAGGATGTCACGTACAACATACTGGGATGTCCTGTCCTTTGTGTTTGCCCTTCAGGAGATCAATCAGAATCCCAGAGTCCTGCCAAACATCACTCTGGGCTACAAACTCTATGAGAACTACTTCAACCCAAGAATAACTTTTGATGCCCTACTGGACTTGCTGTCTCCTGGGCAGCGGACTGTCCCAAACTTCAACTGTGGAAGACAGAGGGACCCACTGGCTATTCTGGAAAGGGCCGATGTTGAAAACATCCCAATTTCAGCTATGTTGGGCATCTACAAAATCCCACAGGTATGAAGGAGGGCGATGTTTACTTTGGATGATGCTTCTTGGTCACACTAAAGAATTCAAGGAAGTGGGATAAAATGGGCTATTGTAGGTTTCCAGGCTGTGTGGCTGTGTAAATACTGACTGTGAAAGCCTTCAACAATATAGGGGATAAAACTGTCTTTATCAGTCATCTGATTTGTTGATAATTTCGTTGTGTATTATACTATCATTCTTCTTCAAAGTTTCAGTGTTGTAGTGCGGTTCTATCAGAGACTTTAGAGTTGAAGTCACGGGGCGGGGCTGGTAAATATGCTATTTTCCAGATTTCAAATAGTCCTTTTCTTATTACATGTGAGTCTTTTTTTATCAGCTCTTCCTTTAGTTCTGTTTTTTTCTTGCCATAAATAGCTATGAATTCCTGACGTGAGACCTACAGTTTCTAATTTCACAAGATTATGAACTGGGTTTAGTATCCAATCAGTGATCCAAGTGAGTTCAGCTGCAAAGTAATATAGTTTAATATTTGACATCACTAATTTTCCACTTTTTTATATTATAATACTTCAAATCTTACTCTTGGTCTATTGTAGACCCAGATACATTTGTTAATGTGCATTTGGCTTGTTTTAAGAGTCTTCTCAATATATATAGGCAGCATTTAAAATAGGAAATTCATCTTAGGCAAGACGTTCATTTTAATACTTGCTATTCTTCTTGGTCAGGACAGTTTGAGTTTGGACAACCTTTGTAGATCTTCTTGAATCTTCTTCCAAGTTGCCCCATAATTATCTTGAAATAAGTTGTTCATTTGACCATTTATATTAACACCTAACTACTTTATATTATTATAAAATAATTAGGTATTATATTAATACCTAAATACTTGATTTTGTTAGTCGAAAAACTGCAGCCAGTTTTCTCCTCAATGTATTTTATTTCGTGTTTAGTTAGAAATCTTGTGATAATTATTATTTTAGCAAGATTTGTGTTAAATCTGGCAAATAGCCCATATTGTTCTATTTGCTCCATCAGATGTTTTATTGAAAAGTTAGGCTTGTGAGTATCACATCGTGTGCATAACTTTTCATCTTATATTATTTTCCATATAGTTAAAAACCTGTGATTTTTGGATCTCGTCTGTTCCTTGTTGTCAGGAATTCTAGTATAAATAGTAATGGTGATAACGGGCATCCTTCTCTTGTTCCTTTTTCAATTTGGATCTCTGCTGTCCAGGTGCCATTGATTAGAATTCTCTTTTTTTTGGTATATATTCTTTGTATCTATTCTAAAAATTTGGGATCACAGTTTATTCATTCCAAAACCTTTAACATGATTTTCCAGAGATATTATCAAAAGCTTTCTCTGCATCTAAAAAGATAAATGCAGATTTTTATTTCTATTTTTGAGAGTTCAAAAGGGGGGTCCATTTTAGTTGACCATCGGTTAGCCTCCATGAGGGAGGCAAATTGTTTAAAAGTAGACCTACCCAAAAGTCAATTAATATTCTAATACAAAATGGATACAATAACTCCTTCCCAGAAAATTCTTTCCATGAGTCTTTATAAAAAGAACAGAATTGTAACCTTTCCCAAGGTTTATTGTATGTTTGATTCTGCACTATCTTCTAATTATCCTGATACTGTTTCTGTTTGCATTTGCTTTTTCAGCCTTGTAATCCTAGTCCTATCATCTTTTGTATCAGATGGTTTATACTATCCAATTACATTGTTTTATATCTTGTAATCTGCTCTGATTCTCCATGAGAAAGCTGGCCTGAAAGACATAGCTGTTCAGCCAGGCCTATAGGTTAAGACAACAGTTTAATAAATTATTGTCTATCAATTCAGCCTCTCTTTCCCACCCACCCCTTCCCCGTACTGTTATATTATGAAAGCAGGTCAACTGAGATTTTTAGTCGCCATCTGTTGGAGTTAGGATTTTAATGGTTTTAAATTTTGTCATGTATTGTACTTTATTATATTTGTATATTATTGTGTTTTATTTGATGGAGCTTTTAGAGGGAAGGGCAGCATATAAATGCAATAAACAAAACAAGTCAATAATTTTTACCTCCCCCCCCCCCCAAAAAAAAAATTAATGAGGGCTCATGGGGTTACGGTGTCTATTGGTTTTGGAATGAGCCTGTGAAGTTAAAAAGGTGGGAAAAGAAAACAGAGGAAGGGATGTCAGTTGGATGGCTGAATTCCCCAGCAGTTCGTAGTATCTTGGGAGGGAAGCGATGAGTTGCAGACAAGAAAAAATCCTGTTTTTTCTTGCCTATCAGCAATCCATCACAAGCTGTCGTTTGAGCTTTATCTTGAAAACATATCCAGAGAACTCTCTTTTCCTTTTCCAACAAGGTCCATTATGGTTTTAATTCAGATGTTCTCGCTGATAAAACTCAGCTCCCTTTCTTCTACCGGATGATCCCACAAGCAGAACCACAGTACCTGGGGATTGCCAAACTGCTCCTGCATTTTCGATTCACATGGATCGGTCTCTTTGCTCCAGACACCAGTAGTGGAGAGAGGTTCATAAGCACCGTGACACCAGTCCTCACCAGAAGCGATATTTGTGTCGTGTTCTCACAAAGAGTAATAGGACTGAGTCTCCTTTACATTGGAAAAATATACAAAGGACTATACCGTGTGACTTCCCTTTCTAGACAGAAAAGAGTCCGTGTATTTCTTTACTACGGGGACCTGCACTTCTTAGCAGATCTAACATTTGGGCTCAAACAAATAGAGAGGCGTGTTAAACCCAAAATGGGGAAAATTTGGATTACAGTGGCACTGTCAGACCTCAGCTTTGGCTTGACTAACAATGCTTTCGACTTCCAGCAGATCCACGGTTCTCTGTCCTTCTTAATCCAGACAAAGAGAAGGCCAAACAGCATTGGGTTTCTCACATATGAGATGGATTCTGCCATCGAAGAGTTTGGGCGTAAAGCATTCCGATGCTTATCTTTCAAAAAGTCATTGAGCAGCTGGACAGAATGTAGACAGAAGGAGAAGGTACAGCCTCCACCCCAGCAGGTCGTTGAAAGAACCCTGTCTCAAGACAGCTACAGTATTTACAACACTCTCCAGGCCATGGGGCATGCCTTACATGCAGCCTACATTTTCCTGTCTAGTCAGATGACAACAGTAGGCAGAGGCAGATCGGTGCTTCATCGATTACAGTCATGGCAGGTACTTCTTTTTTCTAATTTATAGTGCCACTAAAAATTACAGTCTGTTTTATTCCAGAACCAAAGGCTGGATTCGATGCATCATTTCCTCAAGTTCAAGAAGGCATCATCTGGCATAAAATTATACCAGAGAGGAAGGCTGATTTTGCCCATTGGAGAGCCAGAATGGCATAGTTAGCCTATTCGACTTAGTGGTGTAGTGGTTAAGAGCAGTGGACTCTAATCTGGAGAACCGGGTTTGATTCTCCACTCCTCTGCATGAGTTGTGGACTGTAATCTGGAGAACCAGGTTTGTTCCCCCACTCCTACACCTGCTGAGTGACCTTGGGCTAGTCACAGTTCTCTCTCAGCCCCATCTGCATTACAAAGTGTCTGTTGTGAGGAGGGGAAGGGAAGGTGACTTTAACGTTTTTGAGACTCCTCGCAGTCGAGGAAAACCAGGGTATAGAAACCAACTCTTCTTGAGGAGCAGCAGTGGCGTAGTGGCTAAGAGCAGTGGCTAAGAGCAGGTGTACTCTGATCTGGAGGAACCGGGTTTGATTCCCAGCTCTGCCGCTTGAGTTGTGGAGGCTTATCTGGGGAATTCAGATTAGCCTGTACACTCCCACAAACGCCAGCTGGGTAACCTTGGGCTAGTCACAGCTTTTCGACGCTCTCTCAGCCCCACCTACCTCACAGGGTGTTTGTTGTGAGGGGGGAAGGGCAAGGAGATTGTAAGCCCCTTTGAGTCTCCTGCAGGAGAGAAAGGGGGGATATGAATCCAAACTCCTCCTCCTCCTCCTCCTCCTCCTCATTGCAACTGCCTGAGTAGCACAGCTTTTTGTCCATGCTGGTTCCCCAGTCCTCAGCACTGACTTTCCAGGGATCACCAGCAGCTCCTTGGGGAAGGGGGAACATCATCAATGGATATCAATGAACCCAGAAGGTGTGTAGATGAGCCCTGCATCATAAGAAAATGAATTGATCCAGATGAGCAGCATTTACACAGCTAACATGGATTGTTTCTCCCTAAATGCTGGTGTTTCCTCTCTCATTCTAGCTTCATGCTTTCTTGAGAAGCTTCAGGTTCTACAATACTTCCATGGATGAAGTTTATTTGGATCACAATGGAGAACTGGCTGCCAACTTTGATATTGTGAACTGGGTGGTGTTTCCAAACAAGTCCATTGCAAAAAAGCATGTTGGGAGTCTAGAAAGAGATGCATCCAAAGAACTCAAATTCTCCATTGACCAGAAATCCATAGTGTGGCCCAGGCAGTTTAACCAGGTGGGTGATGTTTAGCATAGCCACTACAGGCATTATCAATGTACCGGGGACAAGAAATGTACACAACACACACACACACACACCCTACCTCCTGGCAGCAAGTCACTGATTTTCGAAATAAGGAGAGATATCTAACAGTACAATGAAAAGGTTTTATGATTGCTCATCTTTAAAGGGCAATGGGCCAGTTAAGACTATTGTTACAGTTGTTGTTGTTTCAATTTATTTTCCACCCTTTACAATAGTCTCAGAGTGGGTTACAATGTAAAAAGTCAGCCAGACCAACCTCCCAGGACTGTTGTGAGAATGAAGTAGGAGAAGATGGGAGATGTTGCCCCTCAAGTACTTGGAGGAAGGTCAGCAGAAGACAGCAGTGCATTCAGACGACAGCTCTCAAAACAGCATCTGGGGTCATTTAGTGCTAAAAATAGGACAGAGGTTCTTTGGGGTGTTCTCCAACTCTATGACTAACTGAGGTGAACCTTTTGATTGGTGCTCTTTGCCTTTTTTTGCTTAGACCACACCCACTTCCCAGTGTACTGCAAATTGCCAACCAGGTGACAGCAAACTCATTCAGAAGGGAAAGCCACGTTGCTGCTATACTTGTTCCCCATGCCAGGAAGGGACCATCTCCACTCAAGAAGGTAATTACTTCAGAACAAGGGTCCCCAACATGGGCACCATGACCATCCCCTTTTCTGGGGCCTGGCAAATGTTTTTGGGAAGCGGGTGAGGTCAGGTAGGGCTTTTGCCCAGCGAGGCTTCTGAATGACTATTGGAGAGTTGACTGGTTGTGCCGATATTTTAAAATGTTGCACTGAAGGTAGCAATCCTATATAAGTTTGGGGCAAGACAACATATGAAACATCACTGATGAAGGGGAGTGGCTGATTGCCTGTGAAACAGGGTTACACCTGGGCAACTGTCTTTAAAAAAAAAAAATATTTTTGGATTAGAACATTAGGACTGTTTGGATTCCATAGTTTTTCCAAGACTGACTTGGATTGAGTTCTTTACGTAGACTTTTTATCGATTGCCATCTTGTATACCCATTACCTGTTTTTCAGTGTGTAGATGCTTATATTTACCCTTGTACTGTTTTTGCACTTTTATGTAGTAGAGATTGCACATTATTGTTAGGTCTTGAATCTTAAGCCATTAAAAGGACTCATTTTATGTTCCTGATCAGCAGAGTTTATTGATAAGCTCAGAGCACCAAAGCTTGGCAAAGCCGGTTCTGGTGAATCTGGTCTTTGCCATCCCCTTCATCCCCATTGTCAGTCCACCCATTTTCCCAAGAAATTTGGATGAAAGAGTTTGCAGAGCTGAGGCACCCCAGGGTGAGTGACAGATAGTGATAGAGGGCCACCTGGCACCCTGCCCCTATGGAACAACGGACACAACATCTCATGAGACCGGGGTGTCAGGGGGGAAGCCTAATTATTTACAGAGCATGTGAAGCCATAAAGTAAAGATCAAGGAAAGAATGCCCCAGGTGGCAGTGGTAACATAAAGCAGGCTGGTTACGTATACCTTGTAGAAGCATTGATATATAGTTGCAAGCAAGTGAGGTGTCTCAGAGGGTCTTACAAACTTCTTTCCCTTCCGCTCCCCACAGCAGAAACATTGTGAAGAAGGTGGGGCTGAGAGATTTCAGAGGGAACTGTGACTAGCCCAAGGTAACCCAGCAGGCTTCATACATAGGAGTGGGGAAACAAATCCCATTTACCAGATTAGAGTCCACTACTCATGGGGAGGAGCAGGGAGTCAAACCCAGTTCTCCAGATCAGAGTCCAGCTAGGATCATGTAGCAGGTGATGGGAAAAACCTCAGTCTGAGACCCCAGAGAGCCACTGCCAGTGAACCTATGCAATGTGCCTTTCCACATCCTGGATCCTGCCCTTAAATCTTTATCTCTGTCTTGTTTGGGCCTCATGTTGTATGAAATATCAGTCCAAAATATTATTTTTATGGAAATTAACTGAATGGCTCTTGTCCTTTACAGATGCAGAGCAGTGTACCAAGTGTCCAAAATATCAGCACCCAAACAAGGACCGAACACAATGTGTCCCCAAGGTTATAACCTTCCTGGCCTACGAAGAGCCCCTGGGGATCATCCTAGCTTTCTGTGCCCTGCTCTTGTCCCTCATCTCAAGTTTTGTTTTAGTCCTGTTTACTAAATTCCTACACACTCCAGTAGTCAAAGCCAATAACCGAGACCTCACTGTCATTCTCCTTGTCTCCCTTCTGCTTTCCTTTCTGTCCTCCTTTCTATTCATTGGCCAGCCAAGGAAGGTCACCTGCCTTCTCCGACAAACCACCTTCAGCACCATCTTCTCAGTTGCCATCTCTTCTGTGCTGGCGAAAACTATCACCGTGGTGACCGCCTTCATGGCCACCTGTCCAGGCAAAAGGATGAGGAAGTGGCTGGGGAAGAGTCTGGCCGGCTCCACTGTTATTTCTTTTTCTGGTATTCAAGTGGGCCTCTGCGTCATCTGGCTGGGACTCTCTCCTCCCTTCCCAGAGGCTGACGTGGACTCCCAGCCAGGACAGATCACACTGCAGTGCAACGAAGGCTCTGTTGCCATGTTTTATAGTGCCTTTGGTTACATGGGCTTCCTTGCAGCCCTTTCCTTCACTGTGGCTTTTCTGGCCAGGAAGCTTCCCGGGGCCTTCAACGAAGCCAAGCTGATCACCTTCAGCATGCTGGTCTTCTGCAGTGTTTGGGTGTCCTTTGTGCCCACCTACCTGAGCACTAGGGGGAAATACATGGTAGCCGTGCAGGTCTTCTCCATCTTGGCCTCCAGTGCTGGGCTGCTGGGCTGCATCTTCCTTCCTAAATGCTACATTATTGTAGTGAGGCCTGATCTCAATATCAAGGGCCATCTCACGATAAACAGGAAAGATGGATTTTGATTCTCAGCACAGAGTTTTCCATTTTCGCAATACTAACTGCAACATTGATAGTCGATTTGCCTTCTGATAAGCTTCTGAAGAAAAGTTTCTTCACTTCCATCGTGTCAGGTCTTGGGACTGGAGACAATAAATGGGCTTGTGATGTTGAATCAGAAGTCTTTATTGATCCCAGCAAGTACCTGGCTTTGGCAAAGCCAGTTTTGCTGGGCTATGGAAACACAGTTATCTTTGTTGGTTTTCGGGGCTGTGTGGCTGGTAGCAGAGGTGGGATCCAACCAGTTCTCACCACTTCTCTAGAAGTGGTTACTAATTTTTTCTGAGTGCCGAGAAGGGGTTACTAAAGCAACCTCCCTGCCCAATAGGGACTGGAGGTGCGTGTGTGCGGCAGCACCACTGTTTGAATCCCACCACCATCGGAACCTGTTATTAAAATTTTTGAATCCCACCACTGGCTGGTAGATCTTGTTTCTAATGTTTTGTCTGCATCTGTGGCTGGCATCTTCAGAGGTGTATCACGGAGGGAAGTCTGTTACACACTGTGTCCAGGTAAACGTAAGGAACAGGATCTACCAGACCATGGCCACACAGCCTGGAAAACTCACAACAACCAGTTGAATCTGACTGTGAAAGCCTTTGACAATACGCAATTGTCTTTATCCACTAGAATTCCTGCCAGAAATCCCCCTCTCGGATTCTCACAGAATGTGAGAAAGATTCGTTGGAAAGAGGAATGTTTTGGAGCAGAGCATCTCGAGGCCAGTGCAGCGAAAGTCGTCCCCAGCCACCTTCCCCCCTCCCCTGCTAGGAAGGCACCAGGGTTGCTACAGTTGAAAGCATCAAAGGAAAGCAAGAGTATACAGATCCATTAACATATCAGAGAGGAAGGGTCAGCTTACCCCCACCCACACAAATGTGAATCCTCAACCCTGCCCGATCCCTTTGATGGCAGGAGAGCACATCCTGACACATCGTGACACACACTAGTCATGAATCAGGGAGGCAAATACTTAAGAGTGTAGCAATGGCCGCAGTTAATTTCCTTCATGTTCCTTGTTGATCTCAACCTGCTTCACACTTGCTTCATTGTTTTTATGTCCTTCCTCTGTTGTATACAACACCTAGGCAGTTTCTGCATGGCCTGACGAGAGGAGGTGCATTGGCATAGTTGACACCAGTGCACCACCCAGGGCCATTCACATGGTGCCCTGTGCATGGCCCCAGTGCCCCAGCGGCCCACAGAGCCACGTTCGCACGGGCGGTGCAGATCCTTCTTGCTTTCCTTTGATGCTTGCAACTGTAGCCTAATAGTCACCTAAAAGGTCAGAGTGAGATAGCAAAGTAGGATTTATCTGCAGGCTAAACCCTTCCTTCCTCTCTCAGATGACAAAGCAACAGTTTCTCCTGCAAATTAATTGGCATGTGGCTCCTCAGTTCTCAACTTTGGAGGCCTAAAAGTGAGTCAGTGCAAAACCATGCCTCACTCCCAAGTACTTGGCCCTTATCTCAGTTTCAAAAGGTCAAGGCTTAGTGCCTCTTAGCACTGCGCTGTTCTTCCCCATCCTCTTAAAAGTTTATTGCGGTAGGCCTCAAAGCCTGAACCAATGTTTGAAAGAACAAGAAACTGGCAAAGGGACTCAGTTTCTTAATAATGATGTCTTTGGCTGCTGCTTCACTTTGGACAGCTGAGCAGACTTAAAGGCAAAAAGCAGAATGTTTTTCAGTTCTGTTTTTATCCTTCACAAGTGGTGCCATAAAATGGCAATACAACAACCCTTATTGCACACACAACCTGTTGAGAGAAAGGGGTGGAATGAGGGGTGGCGCTGGTGATGGGGGGGATTTGAAGATGGAGCCAGCAGGGAGGCTGAAGGAGTGAGAATCTCAGAGGTGGGATCCAGCAGGTTCTCACAGGTTCTCGAGAATAGGTTACTAATTATTTGTGTGTGCCGAGAGGGGGTTACTAATTGGTGATTTTGCCACATGATTTTTGCCTTAGTTACGCCCCTCCTCTCAGCAGTAGCACGCAGAACTTGAAGGAGGCTAGCAAAAGGTGCACCGGCGTGCGTGGCAGCCTGCACCTGCGTGCATTTGTTTCCCGCCCAAGGACTGGCTGAGCAGCTGCGTCCTTGCCACAGCCCCACCCAGGAATGCCCTGTCCCCGGAATGCCCGGCCACGCCCCCGTCATGCCCCGCCCAGCCCCATTGGCGCTACGCCACAGTTTGAATCCCACCACCATGGGAACCTGTTACTAAAATTTTTGGATCCCACCACTGGATACATTAGCAAAACTCATCTTCGGCTGGATGGGCACACATCCTGTCTCTCGAAAAAAAACTTGAGGATGTGGAATTTATATCTCCTTGAAGCTATTAAGAAGGTTTCCCTTTGATGACTCTTCTGCCTTTGATATACAACCCAGCCCCCTGGTGATCCAAAAAGGGCACTTGCAAAAAACTCATACTGAATCTGGTAGATCATGTTATATGGCTCAGTATAAGTCCTACAGAGCAACAGCAATGGCCGCTAAGAAATGCAACTTCTCTGCTACTATTGCATCAGCTAGTTCAGGGGTAGGGAACCTGCGGCTCTCCAGATGTTCAGGAACTACAATTCCCATCAGCCCCCCCCCCACCCCCCCCCCCCCCCACCCCCCCCCCCCCCCACCCCCCCCCCCCCCCACCCCCCCCCCCCCCCACCCCCCCCCCCCCCCACCCCCCCCCCCCCCCACCCCCCCCCCCCCCCACCCCCCCCCCCCCCCACCCCCCCCCCCCCCCACCCCCCCCCCCCCCCACCCCCCCCCCCCCCCACCCCCCCCCCCCCCCACCCCCCCCCCCCCCCACCCCCCCCCCCCCCCACCCCCCCCCCCCCCCACCCCCCCCCCCCCCCACCCCCCCCCCCCCCCACCCCCCCCCCCCCCCACCCCCCCCCCCCCCCACCCCCCCCCCCCCCCACCCCCCCCCCCCCCCACCCCCCCCCCCCCCCACCCCCCCCCCCCCCCACCCCCCCCCCCCCCCACCCCCCCCCCCCCCCACCCCCCCCCCCCCCCACCCCCCCCCCCCCCCACCCCCCCCCCCCCCCACCCCCCCCCCCCCCCACCCCCCCCCCCCCCCACCCCCCCCCCCCCCCACCCCCCCCCCCCCCCACCCCCCCCCCCCCCCACCCCCCCCCCCCCCCACCCCCCCCCCCCCCCACCCCCCCCCCCCCCCACCCCCCCCCCCCCCCACCCCCCCCCCCCCCCACCCCCCCCCCCCCCCACCCCCCCCCCCCCCCACCCCCCCCCCCCCCCACCCCCCCCCCCCCCCACCCCCCCCCCCCCCCACCCCCCCCCCCCCCCACCCCCCCCCCCCCCCACCCCCCCCCCCCCCCACCCCCCCCCCCCCCCACCCCCCCCCCCCCCCACCCCCCCCCCCCCCCACCCCCCCCCCCCCCCACCCCCCCCCCCCCCCACCCCCCCCCCCCCCCACCCCCCCCCCCCCCCACCCCCCCCCCCCCCCACCCCCCCCCCCCCCCACCCCCCCCCCCCCCCACCCCCCCCCCCCCCCACCCCCCCCCCCCCCCACCCCCCCCCCCCCCCACCCCCCCCCCCCCCCACCCCCCCCCCCCCCCACCCCCCCCCCCCCCCACCCCCCCCCCCCCCCACCCCCCCCCCCCCCCACCCCCCCCCCCCCCCACCCCCCCCCCCCCCCACCCCCCCCCCCCCCCACCCCCCCCCCCCCCCACCCCCCCCCCCCCCCACCCCCCCCCCCCCCCACCCCCCCCCCCCCCCACCCCCCCCCCCCCCCACCCCCCCCCCCCCCCACCCCCCCCCCCCCCCACCCCCCCCCCCCCCCACCCCCCCCCCCCCCCACCCCCCCCCCCCCCCACCCCCCCCCCCCCCCACCCCCCCCCCCCCCCACCCCCCCCCCCCCCCACCCCCCCCCCCCCCCACCCCCCCCCCCCCCCACCCCCCCCCCCCCCCACCCCCCCCCCCCCCCACCCCCCCCCCCCCCCACCCCCCCCCCCCCCCACCCCCCCCCCCCCCCACCCCCCCCCCCCCCCACCCCCCCCCCCCCCCACCCCCCCCCCCCCCCACCCCCCCCCCCCCCCACCCCCCCCCCCCCCCACCCCCCCCCCCCCCCACCCCCCCCCCCCCCCACCCCCCCCCCCCCCCACCCCCCCCCCCCCCCACCCCCCCCCCCCCCCACCCCCCCCCCCCCCCACCCCCCCCCCCCCCCACCCCCCCCCCCCCCCACCCCCCCCCCCCCCCACCCCCCCCCCCCCCCACCCCCCCCCCCCCCCACCCCCCCCCCCCCCCACCCCCCCCCCCCCCCACCCCCCCCCCCCCCCACCCCCCCCCCCCCCCACCCCCCCCCCCCCCCACCCCCCCCCCCCCCCACCCCCCCCCCCCCCCACCCCCCCCCCCCCCCACCCCCCCCCCCCCCCACCCCCCCCCCCCCCCACCCCCCCCCCCCCCCACCCCCCCCCCCCCCCACCCCCCCCCCCCCCCACCCCCCCCCCCCCCCACCCCCCCCCCCCCCCACCCCCCCCCCCCCCCACCCCCCCCCCCCCCCACCCCCCCCCCCCCCCACCCCCCCCCCCCCCCACCCCCCCCCCCCCCCACCCCCCCCCCCCCCCACCCCCCCCCCCCCCCACCCCCCCCCCCCCCCACCCCCCCCCCCCCCCACCCCCCCCCCCCCCCACCCCCCCCCCCCCCCACCCCCCCCCCCCCCCACCCCCCCCCCCCCCCACCCCCCCCCCCCCCCACCCCCCCCCCCCCCCACCCCCCCCCCCCCCCACCCCCCCCCCCCCCCACCCCCCCCCCCCCCCACCCCCCCCCCCCCCCACCCCCCCCCCCCCCCACCCCCCCCCCCCCCCACCCCCCCCCCCCCCCACCCCCCCCCCCCCCCACCCCCCCCCCCCCCCACCCCCCCCCCCCCCCACCCCCCCCCCCCCCCACCCCCCCCCCCCCCCACCCCCCCCCCCCCCCACCCCCCCCCCCCCCCACCCCCCCCCCCCCCCACCCCCCCCCCCCCCCACCCCCCCCCCCCCCCACCCCCCCCCCCCCCCACCCCCCCCCCCCCCCACCCCCCCCCCCCCCCACCCCCCCCCCCCCCCACCCCCCCCCCCCCCCACCCCCCCCCCCCCCCACCCCCCCCCCCCCCCACCCCCCCCCCCCCCCACCCCCCCCCCCCCCCACCCCCCCCCCCCCCCACCCCCCCCCCCCCCCACCCCCCCCCCCCCCCACCCCCCCCCCCCCCCACCCCCCCCCCCCCCCACCCCCCCCCCCCCCCACCCCCCCCCCCCCCCACCCCCCCCCCCCCCCACCCCCCCCCCCCCCCACCCCCCCCCCCCCCCACCCCCCCCCCCCCCCACCCCCCCCCCCCCCCACCCCCCCCCCCCCCCACCCCCCCCCCCCCCCACCCCCCCCCCCCCCCACCCCCCCCCCCCCCCACCCCCCCCCCCCCCCACCCCCCCCCCCCCCCACCCCCCCCCCCCCCCACCCCCCCCCCCCCCCACCCCCCCCCCCCCCCACCCCCCCCCCCCCCCACCCCCCCCCCCCCCCACCCCCCCCCCCCCCCACCCCCCCCCCCCCCCACCCCCCCCCCCCCCCACCCCCCCCCCCCCCCACCCCCCCCCCCCCCCACCCCCCCCCCCCCCCACCCCCCCCCCCCCCCACCCCCCCCCCCCCCCACCCCCCCCCCCCCCCACCCCCCCCCCCCCCCACCCCCCCCCCCCCCCACCCCCCCCCCCCCCCACCCCCCCCCCCCCCCACCCCCCCCCCCCCCCACCCCCCCCCCCCCCCACCCCCCCCCCCCCCCACCCCCCCCCCCCCCCACCCCCCCCCCCCCCCACCCCCCCCCCCCCCCACCCCCCCCCCCCCCCACCCCCCCCCCCCCCCACCCCCCCCCCCCCCCACCCCCCCCCCCCCCCACCCCCCCCCCCCCCCACCCCCCCCCCCCCCCACCCCCCCCCCCCCCCACCCCCCCCCCCCCCCACCCCCCCCCCCCCCCACCCCCCCCCCCCCCCACCCCCCCCCCCCCCCACCCCCCCCCCCCCCCACCCCCCCCCCCCCCCACCCCCCCCCCCCCCCACCCCCCCCCCCCCCCACCCCCCCCCCCCCCCACCCCCCCCCCCCCCCACCCCCCCCCCCCCCCACCCCCCCCCCCCCCCACCCCCCCCCCCCCCCACCCCCCCCCCCCCCCACCCCCCCCCCCCCCCACCCCCCCCCCCCCCCACCCCCCCCCCCCCCCACCCCCCCCCCCCCCCACCCCCCCCCCCCCCCACCCCCCCCCCCCCCCACCCCCCCCCCCCCCCACCCCCCCCCCCCCCCACCCCCCCCCCCCCCCACCCCCCCCCCCCCCCACCCCCCCCCCCCCCCACCCCCCCCCCCCCCCACCCCCCCCCCCCCCCACCCCCCCCCCCCCCCACCCCCCCCCCCCCCCACCCCCCCCCCCCCCCACCCCCCCCCCCCCCCACCCCCCCCCCCCCCCACCCCCCCCCCCCCCCACCCCCCCCCCCCCCCACCCCCCCCCCCCCCCACCCCCCCCCCCCCCCACCCCCCCCCCCCCCCACCCCCCCCCCCCCCCACCCCCCCCCCCCCCCACCCCCCCCCCCCCCCACCCCCCCCCCCCCCCACCCCCCCCCCCCCCCACCCCCCCCCCCCCCCACCCCCCCCCCCCCCCACCCCCCCCCCCCCCCACCCCCCCCCCCCCCCACCCCCCCCCCCCCCCACCCCCCCCCCCCCCCACCCCCCCCCCCCCCCACCCCCCCCCCCCCCCACCCCCCCCCCCCCCCACCCCCCCCCCCCCCCACCCCCCCCCCCCCCCACCCCCCCCCCCCCCCACCCCCCCCCCCCCCCACCCCCCCCCCCCCCCACCCCCCCCCCCCCCCACCCCCCCCCCCCCCCACCCCCCCCCCCCCCCACCCCCCCCCCCCCCCACCCCCCCCCCCCCCCACCCCCCCCCCCCCCCACCCCCCCCCCCCCCCACCCCCCCCCCCCCCCACCCCCCCCCCCCCCCACCCCCCCCCCCCCCCACCCCCCCCCCCCCCCACCCCCCCCCCCCCCCACCCCCCCCCCCCCCCACCCCCCCCCCCCCCCACCCCCCCCCCCCCCCACCCCCCCCCCCCCCCACCCCCCCCCCCCCCCACCCCCCCCCCCCCCCACCCCCCCCCCCCCCCACCCCCCCCCCCCCCCACCCCCCCCCCCCCCCACCCCCCCCCCCCCCCACCCCCCCCCCCCCCCACCCCCCCCCCCCCCCACCCCCCCCCCCCCCCACCCCCCCCCCCCCCCACCCCCCCCCCCCCCCACCCCCCCCCCCCCCCACCCCCCCCCCCCCCCACCCCCCCCCCCCCCCACCCCCCCCCCCCCCCACCCCCCCCCCCCCCCACCCCCCCCCCCCCCCACCCCCCCCCCCCCCCCCCCCCC
Organism: Sphaerodactylus townsendi; assembly: GCF_021028975.2. Classification (NCBI taxonomy): domain Eukaryota; kingdom Metazoa; phylum Chordata; class Lepidosauria; order Squamata; family Sphaerodactylidae; genus Sphaerodactylus; species Sphaerodactylus townsendi. The sequence goes on from NC_059427.1 coordinate 3,521,100, forward strand.
CCCCCCCCCACCCCCCCCCCCCCCCACCCCCCCCCCCCCCCACCCCCCCCCTCCCCCACCCCCCCCCCCCCCCCCCGCCCCCCCCCCCCCCCCCGCACCCCCCCCCCCCACCCCCCCACCCCCCCCCCCCCCCCCCCCCCCCCCTCCCCCCCCCCCCCCCACCCCCCGCCCCCCCCCCCCCGCCCCCCCCCCCCACCTCCCCCCCCCCCCCCCCCCCCCCCCCCCAAAACACACATATAATGAGAGCATGTCATAAACATTGTCCATGAGGCACGAAACCTGCAATAGTCATATTGCGTTCCAGTCAGTAGAAAGAGTCAGTATCTCCAAAATCCAATGAATCAAAAATATTTAGATGAGTTGTGGTAGTTGGCAGCAACAGCTCCAGCAAGTGATGAAGAAACTACGGCGACAGCAGCCACATTCGCAGAACGCGTTGCGCGCTAGTCCACGTTTTCAATAGAAATTTCTTCAGTGCGTTCAGGTAATTCTATTAGAAATAGAGACTGAATTCTCTTATTTATGTGTTTAGCTAAGTAAAGCAGCATACAGCTTCTACCTTCAGTGAATCATCTAGTTACAAAGTATAGGCCTTATATCTTTCAATTCCATAGAGAGCCAGCACTATATAGTGGTTATTGTGTTGAACTAGAGACAGTATTTGGAATCCCCAGTATATTAGGTTAGCCGCTCCCTTTTTGCCTATCTTGCCTTGGTTATTGCAAGGAGAGAACACGAATGTTAACAATTTCTGGTCCCTTGTGCACATGAAAGTGTGGTAATAATCTAAATATGTGAAACTGAGAAGAAAGAAGAATACCACAGCCACAGTGAGTTTGTAGAAGAGTCTGCCATCTTCTGAATACTGTTATTCTCCCTGTGATTCCAGCTTCATCCTTTCCTAAGACACTTCCAGTTTTACAACACTTCCACTGGTGGGGAGGATTTGGATGAAAAGGGTAACCTGGCCATTGTGAATATGGCAGTATCACTCAATGGCTCCATCTGGAGTGTGAACGTTGGGAGTGCAGAAAGACAGGTGTCTGGAGATATAAAGTTGATCATCGATCAGAATGCCATTGTCTGGCCCCAGGTGGGAGAAATCCATTCATTTAATTTTAGTCCTGTTAACGTATAATAAGTGTGCCCCATGACACAGATTGATAAGCTGCAGAAATAGTCAGAAGCTCTGCTCACAACCTGAGTTCGATTCCGACAGAAGTGTCGAGATCTGATTGTTCTTGCAATCCATCCAGGGATGGTTGGGAGAATGTGGCACTCACTGTTCCGATTATTCCTACTTGTAGACTGGGGGCAGCAGGGATGGGAGGCATTGCTTTGCAGATGGGTGCAAACTTACTGAAATGCCTTTTCCAGGCTGAAGATGCAGGTGGCTAATTATCTCAGCACTGACTTTGGGATGGGAGGAAGCTGCCAGCTGGCACTGGTTGAAGAGATGGAGTGAGAGGGCACTGAGGGGAAGGAATGTGGTAGCTTATTTGGGGGAGCTTGGCGGGAACACTTTAGTCTTGCCAATTATTTCCTGATGTGTGACCTGTAGAACTCCAGTCAATAAATCTATTCTGGTTTTAACCATTTGGGATTATTGGGAGAACTTGGAAAATGTCAAGAAGTCAGTTTCAGGTAGCGAACTCCAGTGAACTTCCATTCTTCCAGGGTTGGTAAAATGTGTACCCAGGTTGGAGTTAAAGTGTAGATGATGGAGCAAGGCAATGGCAAACCACCCTGTAAACATTGTCTGCCTAGTAAACGTCGTGATATGACTTTACTCTTTGGGTCAGTAATGACCCATTGCTTGCACAGTGAACTTCATTTACGTTAAGGGAAATGTACTAAATTTGTTTGGTACTACAGGTATAATGTGAGACTTCAATCCCAAAATAAAGAAACTGTTGTTTTCAAACTGTAGACTTTATTCGTCAACCAAAGCATAACCAAGCATAGACGATTCTGTGGGAGAAACTGCAGGTTAGATCTTAAATCCCTGATGCTCTCGACCCCTTGCTGGGCCCAAGGCCCAGTGGCTTCAGAATAGTAACAAAGAGAAGAACACAAAAGAGAGGAATCACTTCACACCTGGGAGGATGGCAGCGCAGCCAGGCCCGCGGCCAACTGACCAGAGGGGAGTGGGGAGACGAGCTGGCGCCAGGGTGATAGCCGACATTAATGGCTCGCTTCCCCTTCCCCGGGGTTGAAGGAAGGGAGCCATCCTGACATATAGTATCAAATCTGTTCGGTACTATAAATTGAATAACTATAAGATTCTTATAAACCAGCCATTTAAAAAAAAGCAATTGTAACCTCCATGCCCAGAATGGGTTGGCCCAGAATGGGTTGACCCAGTAAGGGGGTGGAGACTCGGAGCAGCAGAGAGGCTGAAAGAGCTCTTTTGCAGAAGAACAAGGCTACCAGACTCGGACCTTGATTTCTATAAGCCCTTAACACCTTGTTAAGGTAATTGCAATATTGTTGGAAACTACTGGGAAGGTAGTTGTTGTTTTTGCTATGTTGTAAATGTTGGAGTTTATTGTTTCAGGGTTTTCTTGTGTGGTTGTAATGGGTGAGAGTTCTCCTGGAAACCTTCATCATGTTGCAACCTGTTCATCAAGCCCTTGGAGTCTTCAGGAGCCAGCCAACTTGCAAGAAGAATTTGGACTTGGCAATATCAGTAGACTGTAAATAGAAGGACTTGAAATGCAACCTGAACAGGACCTTGAATTGTAACGTTAAATGTTGATGTTTTAGAAGTGTTAGTTGTAAAGAGAAGTAAACCATTTTGTTGTTTAAAAATTGTTGTTGCAACTCATTCCAAGTACTGCCCCACAGAACCCACAAGCTGAGGTTACACAATCCAGGTGGCTAGCAATCAGAAAAGGAAATGCAACAATGAATCAAATCAAATATTTTATTTAAAAATGTAAACAATATTACTATCACATTCCCCAGATAATGTTCCTTGTCTTTACGCTTAGGTGCTGCCTTCGTCCAGATGTACCAAAAGCTGCCCCTCTGGGCATGTGAAAGTGGTCCTGGAAGGACAGTCCATTTGCTGCTATGAATGCTCTCCTTGTGCGGAAGGAACCATCTCCACACAGGAAGGTGGGTGTTTGGAGAAAAGGATGTCCCGGTCTACAGACAGATGGATTAGGTTGCCATGGGAAGCCCCCTCAGTCCCATTATAGCTAATTTTTACACAGAATGCTTTGAAAAACAAGTCCTAGAATTGGTACCCCAAAATAAACTCTAGAATAAGTACCCCAAAACTGGACGGTATGGTTCCAGTTTGTTCAAGATGCTTCCCCACTTTGGAGCCATGGAATTGGTGATATTTTGGATGACCTTAACAATATCCACCCAAAACATTCAATTCACAATGGAAAAAGAAAAAGTGGGGAAACTGCCATTTCTGAATGTCATGGTCACCCACAAAACAAACCAACAACTGGGCTATGGAGTAGATAGAACACCAACCCATGCAGATTGATATCTACACAAAAAACTAGTTTTGCTGGAGGTGCCACTCCCCACCCCCCCCGGCCTCTGAGAGGGATTGTGTCAGAGAAGTAGAGAACGGATACCCCCTCTGAATTCTGAGACAGCGTAAAGTCCTTCGCTTACCAGCAGAGGTGGGATCCAGCAGGTTCTCACAGGTTCCCGAGAGTAGGTTACTAATTATTTGTGTGTGCCGAGAGGGGGTTACTAATTGGTGATTTTTGCCTTAGTTATGCCCCTCCTCTCAGCAGTAGCGCGCAGAACATGAAGCAGTCTAGCAGGAGGTGCACCGGCGTGTGTGGCAGCCTGCGCCTGCGTGCATTCATTTCCCGGCCAAGGACTGGCGCAGCTGCTGCATCCTTGCCACAGCCCCGCCCAGGAATGCCCCGCCCCATCGTGCCCGGCCACGCCCACGTCATGCTCCACCCAGCCCCATTGGCGCTACACCACAGTTTGAATCCCACCACCATGGGAACCTGTTACTAAAATTTTTGGATCCCACCACTGCTTACCAGGATATGATCATGGATCATTCTTGTGTTGTTATTCTATCATTTTATTGAATTATGCCTCCAGCAGGTTTTCAGAGCGGTTAAACTTACTAAATAAATATATTTTGTTTTAGGACTTATAGTATATAGTATGTGTCAAGAAAGAACTTATATTAGCTTAATTATAGCCATATTTGTTATAACATCCTCTGTAAGTTTTGGTATGGTGTTTTTAAAATCATAATAATCTCTGGCTTTTCTCCAGCTGGCTTTTCTCCTTAGCTGAAGGTCACTGCCCAGCTGTATGGAGTTCTCTAGCTGTTTAAACTTCAAAGAATGCTAAGTTTCACACTTGATAAGTCTGACTCCTGATTAGTTGAAGTTAGGCACCTAATTGGTAGTTGCAAACGACCAGGCTAGAGGCTTATGGCCTGTTAGAACTCTTTGGGAGGAATTTATCACGCTTGCCTTATATTTGCATCATGCATCATGCTGTGGTTTTATTTGAATTGTTTTGATGCTGGCTCTCATATGATTATTTGCATGCATTTTATGCCAGTATATAATAGTTTGTTGAATGGAAGCTTGACTCAATAAACCTTAAAAATATTTTTAAAAGACTATTTGCGTCTGAGTTATGTGTTCATACAAAATCCTAACCCACGTTTAAGGAGGATCAGTAAGGTCTTCCTTTACAGTATGCTTTTATGTAAGAAAGGTTATGCTATGATTATATTGTAAATTGTTAATTAAATTTTTAATATCTATTTTGTATGCCACTCTCAGCTCTGTCTTGGTGGGGTAGAAATATAATAAGTTTTTTAAAAGTTCTAATCTTTGTGCTTGCTTTTAATTTATGAACTCTTCCTCGCCTCTCTCTGTGTTTTGAAATCTGTACTTCTGGGAAAAAATCAGTCTTTGTCTTGTGTTTTTGTCTGATTAGAGGACTGAGGGCTTTGCGTACTTTCAGTTTGTTGCCTTCTTGGTTGCTTTGCATGCAAGGAGGAAATTTTACAAATGCGCAATTATGTTATTTAAAACTTTTCATCCTGATGCGCAGGTTTTAATGGAATCTAATGCAGTGCACATTAATGAGGACGTGAATGGGCTGTACATGATGTTGAAGTCAATCCTTTTCTTTCCAGATGCAGCCTGTTGCACCTCATGTCCAGAAGATCAACATCCCAACATGGACCAGACTCAATGCATTCCCAAGCGTATTATTTTCCTATCTTATCAGGAGCCCTTGGGAATTGTCCTCCTTTCCTTGGTCCTATTCCTGTCCCTAATCTCAGTTCTCATTTTAGGAATCTTCATTAAATACATTAATACTCCCATAGTCAAAGCCAACAATCGAAACCTCACTTACGTTCTACTTGTCTCCCTTCTCCTTTCCTTTCTCTCCTGCCTTTTATTCATCGGTCAGCCAAGGAAGGTAACCTGCTTTCTCCGACAAACTACGTTCATCACCATCTTCTCAGTTGCTGTCTGTTCTGTATTGGCCAAAACGTTCACTGTGGTGATGGCTTTCCTGGCCACCAAGCCAGGAAACAGGATGAGGAGATGGCTGGGGAAGAGTCTGGCCAAGTCGATTGTTATTTCTTGTTCTGCTGTTCAAGTGGGCCTCTGCGTCATCTGGCTAAGCATCTCCCCTCCCTTCCCAGAGTCTGACATGTACTCCTATCAAGGACAGATCACACTGCAATGTAATGAGGGGTCTGTGGCCATGTTTTATGGTGCCCTGGGCTACATGGGCTTCCTGGCTGTCGCCTCCTTCACAGTGGCTTTCCTGGCCAGGAATCTGCCTGGGGCCTTCAATGAAGCCAAGCTGATCACCTTCAGCATGCTGGTCTTCTGCAGCGTATGGGTGTCCTTTGTGCCCACCTACCTGAGCACAAGGGGGAAATACATGGTAGCCGTGCAGGTCTTCTCCATTTTGGCCTCCAGTGCTGGACTGCTGGGTTGCATCTTCCTTCCCAAATGCTACATTATTGTACTGAGGTCTGATCTGAACGCCAAGGAGCATCTAATGATGAAAATGAGAGATCCCATATGATTTTCCATACCGTTTGCTTCAAACTTTGCAAGCAAAACACCTTGCCTTGGGAATTTTATTTATTGGTTTTACTAGGATCCCTTCTCTATTCACTTCGCTTGCCAGCCCCAATTTGCTCCAGTTACAATATTTTACAATATTTTGCTGTAGTTTGAATACTGAATCAACACTTCCACCTCCTACCAAAACTGTTGCAGCAATATCTGATGAAGTAGCAACATTTTTGATGAACTGTAGACAAAATTAGATTCATAACAAATGTCTAATGAAGCAGAAGGAAAATACATTATTTAATATGCATTTATAAGTTGTAAGTATTATTTGATGTTAAGTAAGATTGTAGGTTTAGGAAAGTTATACCCTAAAGTTTTTAGTTTAGTTATGAAGAAGTGCCATGTATTGTTAGTATTAAATCCCATTGGTTTGACATTTATTTATTGTAAAAACTATGACTGTGAAATTGCTGCATTGCATACTGTGACCTTGAAAGACGGATACCTCTATGAAGGCATCTTGCCCTAATGAACCTAAGACTACACAGAAGGATGCTCTGCAGAGTATCATCATCTTCTAGGCTTCAAGACTTAGCAGACTTATGTGATCTCACTATGCGGACCTTTTCTGATAAGACAGACAGGCAGAAAATGACTGGGAGGAACCTTTGCATCGATGCCTACCCTTTCTGAGTCATGTGATATAATTTCAAAGGATTTCACAGGTAGACTAGAGATGTCAATTGACTGGTGATCTTTTCTGTATATAAGGAGTGCCTGCTCCGAGCATTTTCACAGAGAGGGATCTGAGGACAGAGAGAGTCAGAATTCATTCTGGATAGTGCTGTTTTCTCTTTTTTTACTTTCAATAAATCTTCTCTGTTTCTTAAAATTCACACCTGGAGTCTGGATTTAGGATTATTTGAAGCTTCTGATTTGAACTGGATAGACCATGTCTTCCTCACCTTGCTCCCCAGTGGGGACCAAAAGCAGCTTACATCCTACCCTTTGTATTTTCCTCACAACACTAACTTTGCAAGGTAGATCATGGTGAGAGTTTGTGACTGGCCCAAGGTCTTCAATAGGGCTGTCACATCCAGGTTTGGAAACTCCTGGATATTTGAGGATGGAGCCTTGGGAGGACAGGGACCTCTGTGGGGTACACAAAGCCACACAATCCACCCTACAAAGCATCTCCAGGTTCCACCTGGAAGCTGGCATCCCTAAAGGTAGGATTACAAGATCCAGATTGGGAAACTCCTGTGGGTGGATCTGGGTATGTTTAGAGTTTATATCAGTTATTGAATTGCAAAGTCCTGGCCCAATAATGGACCGAAGAACTGAGAGGTATAACAAATCAAGTATAACATCTATTTGGCAGCAGTACCAGTTTCAAGAGGCAGAAGCAAAGAGCACAATAGATTTTCAAGTTTTGTAGTAGTTTACAGAGTCATAACGAAGTCAGCATGATCACAACATCTTTATCAGTGTGGTAACAGTAAGGAGTTCCAAAGTGGCTTGCAAACTCCTTTCCCTTCCTCTCCCCATTACAGACACCTTGTGAGAGTTCTGAGAGAGTTGTGACTAGTTAACACACTACAAATAGGATTTAAGTGTACTGAATACCAATTAACAATAAACAAAAAACACCGCCAGTCCTGCTGCTTCAGAACACAAACATACAAACTTCAATACTTACTACTAATTTACTAAGTGAATTGAAAAGTGAAAATAAGTGCACTACTGTCTATTATCTAAAACAGCAATGAACATACATAAATGCAGAAAATTACAAAAATACAAACCACTAACAATACACATAATACAGAAAATACAACTATATTCAAAGGAACAGTTATAATATGAGTTCTTTTTGTTTTGCTGTGTAATGAAACACAGATTGAATTTAAAGATACAGTCCTTTACTGTCAGCATACATGAATGACTTAGTTGTTACAATAGCTGTACACTAGTAATGCGAAAATATCCAGAATGGGGCATTTTAAAACGCCATTCGCGATCAGACCTTTTCGTGAGCTCTTCCTCAGTAGAATGCTGTGACCATTAGGTACAGTAGTAGTTCTCTGCGATTAGGTAATTCAATGCTACATCAACGCAGCAACTTTCACTGTTCCTAAAACACTGAATACAGGACACAATCAGGTGACTAGCCCAAGGTTATCCAGCAGCATTCAGGAGCATGGAAACAAACCTGTTCTCCAAACTCCAACACTCTTAATCACTACACCACACTGGCTCTAATTTCTCTGATAAAGATGAGCTCAGTTTAGAGTAGTTGTGGGGTCCCTCCCCCAGATCAGACATTTAGCAGACAGACTATTGAGAGCTTTAGAGCCAAAGCAATCTTTTAAGTTCACAATTAGGGATGATCAACTACCTTGCTGCTTAACTACTAAAATTGATTGCTTATTTTATTTCATTTTATATAGAAAGATATAATTCAGCTTGTTAATGAAATGTTCCCTGGCTAGCAAAGAATAGCAAAACCCATTTGCAAACAATTGTGAATTATTCTGCACATGCAGAAGGGGCCAGAGAGACAGAGAGACTGCAGTTCTAGAGGGGCACATTTCCAGTTTCCTTTTTGCAGAAGACACGCTTGAATTTCCCGGGGCTGCATCTGGGAAGGATTTGGTGAGCACAAAGGGATTTTGGGGTGGTTCATGTGTTGATGTACAGAATTCTGAAATACACAGTCCATGTTTGCAAAAGTAAAAGGAAAGAAAATAAACTTACAACATAACCATCTTTATTTGAAATGCATGGGAACAGCAGTAGACCAATTTTTATTGAGTTAGACATAGTGTTTCTTACTCAATAACTACATATTTCCAAAAGGAAAACATGCAACACATGAGTAAATATTACAATACACACACACAAATACATTTGTCTTATGCATTCAGACTCATGCACAATGTTTAATGTAAATAATGTTCTAGTTTGTTTTATTATTGTATATGTGATTGTATTATATTGTATTTTGTAAACCAGCTTGAATATGACTATAGAAAAGCAGAGTATAAATACTTTAATTGACAATTATTATTATAATATAATATAATATAATATAATATAATATAATATAATATAATATAATATAATATAATATAATATAATATAATATAATATAATATAATATAATATGGCTACATTGCAAGGATAGAGTACATCCCATAATTAAACTGTAAAAGCTACTCAGGTTATATAAATAAGAAAGATCCAGTTAGTCAAGGAATTTTTTAAATATGATAGTCTCTTTGCACCTGTTTCCTGCAGGAAGCCCAACCAGTCAAGTGAATTCCCTACCTCAAGTACTTGTTCATGAATAGAAAGGAATGAAATTCTTGCTGCTTACAAAGGAGTGGGGAGTCAAATTCAGTTCGCCAGATTAGAGTCCACTGCTCTTAACCACTACACCCTTCTGGCTTTTGCCACAGGCTTAAATTTAATAATGTCAATCGATCATAGATTCTGAGATGATCAGTGAAACCTAGCTCTGAAAAAAAACACAATTAAGAGAAAGAGAATGTATATGGTTTCTCCCATATTTGAAGGGATGATTGCACAGTACACACATTCATATGTTTTCTCCTTCTTGTAGATTACTTCTTCTGCTAAACTGAGCACTCCATCTAAAACCTTCCATAAATTGATCATTTACATAGTTTTCCCCCTGTGTGGATTCTTTTATGGTTAGTAAGCTGGTCTTTCTTTCTGAAGCTCTTTCCACATTCTGAGCATGTATGTGGTTTTTCTCCTGTATGAATTCTTTTATGGTAATTAAGGCCTGAGCTGTCACTAAAGCTTCTTCCACATTCTGAGCATTTATATGGTTTTTCACCTGTGTGGATTCTTTGATGGCTAGTAAGGAAGTCCTTCAACCTGAAGCTCTTTCCACACTCTAAGCACGTGTATGGTTTCTCTCCTAAGTGGATCCCAAGATGGGAAGTAAGATTTGTGATGCGTCTGAAACTTCTTCCACATTCTAAGCATTTATAAGGTTTCTCTCCAGTATGAATTCTACTATGGGAAGTAAGATGGCTCTTATTTCTGAAGCTTTTCCCACATTCTGAGCAAGTAAATGGTTTTTCTTCTGTGTGAATTCTTTGATGATAAGTAAAGCCTGAATTGTTACTGAAGCTTTTTCCACATTCTGAGCATATATATGGTTTCTCTCCTGTGTGGATTCTTTGATGGTAAGCAAGGCCTGAACTGAGACAGAAACTCTTTCCACATTCTAGACATACATATGGTTTCTCTCCTGTGTGGATTCTTTGATGATAGGTAAGGCCTGAAATGTTAGTGAAGATCTTTCCACATTCAAAGCATTCATATGGTTTCTCCCCTGTATGACTTCTCTGATGGGAGATAAGATTTCTGCTGCGGCTAAAGCTCTTTCCACATTCTGAACATGTATAGGGTTTCTCTCCTGTATGGATTACTTGATGAGAAGTCAGGCCTGAGCGGTCACTGAAACTTTTCCCACATACAGAGCACTTATGTGGTTTTTCCCCTGTGTGAACTCTTTGATGACCAGAAAGGTACTCTTTCTTTCTGAATCTTTTCCCACACTCTGAGCAGATATACGGTTTTTCCCCTTTGTGAATTCCTTGATGTGAAGCAAGGTGGTCCTTCTTTCTGAAGCTTTTCTTACATTCTGAACAGGTATATGGTTTCTCCCCTTTGTGGATCCCTTGATGAGAAATAAGGTGGTCTTTCTTTCTGAAGCCTTTTCCACACTCTGAACAGGCATATGGTTTTTCTCCAGAATGAATTCTTAGATGGTACATAAGACGATCTTTCTTTTTGAAGATCTTTCCACACTCTGAGCAGGTGTACATTTTTTCTCCGTCTTTAATTATCTGATGGTACGTAAGTTGGTTCTCCTTTCTGAAGCTCACAGCACATTCTGAGCTTGTTTGCAGATTTTCTTCTATATGCAGCCTTCTGTGTGAAGTAATGTTTTGGCTCAGAATGGAGCTCTCTCTACACAGCTTCTGTCTACTGTTCATTGTAAGATTGGATGTGCCAGTTAAAAGATTTGCACATTGAAGGAACACATTCGTTTTCTTTTCTTCATGGCTTTCTTCTTGAACTTGGGTTCCAGCCAGGTTGGCACCTTCAGCAGAAATTAATTCCATTCTCTGCTGCTGCACTGTTTCAGAGCCCCTTTCTTGCCACACTTCATGATGCTCTCTCACTTTCTCAGTAATAACAAAGAGAGAAACCACATTGGAAGGAAATTATGCCTTCTTTCAGAAAACAAACCCAGTCAATACCTGATATGAATAACAGTGTGGCAAAGGCTACATGGGAGGAAATCCTACCAAGTTTTAGTAAGCCCCCTTGAAGAAGAAGAAAAGAGTTTGGATTTATACCTCATTTTTTCCATCATAAAGAGTCTCAAAGCAGTTTACAAATTCATTTCCCTTCCTCTGCCCACAACAGGCACTTTGTGAGGTAGGTGGGGCTGAGAGAGTTCTGAAAGAACTGTGACTAGCCAAAGGTCACTCAGCAGGCTTCACATGGAGGAGCAGGGAAACAAATCCAGTTCTCCAGATAAGAGTCTGCCACTCATATGGAGGAATAAGGAATCAAACCTGTTTCTTCAGATTACAGTACGCCACTTTTAACCACTCTACAATGCTGGCTCTCTTTGCCAGATTCTTGATTTCAGTAAGGCTTACGGACAGATATATGATATGTTTCCAAAAGGTCCCCTATTATATTTTCCCAAAAAAGCAAGTAAAATGTGGGCTAGACAATCCTACTGTTAGGTGGATTTGTTATTGGTTGACCAACTGGAGTACAGTCTGCAGATCAAGGGAAGTAATAGTACCACTCTCTTGTGCATTGGTTTTTCCCCTTTGACCTCATCTGGAATACTGAGTCTAGCTCTGAGCACTTCAGTTCAAGAAGGATATTGACAAGCTGGAGCATGTCCAGAAGAGGGCAACAAAAATGGTCTGGAATCTGTGAAGTGTTGTGGGGTTTTGGGGCTGTATGGCCGTGTTCCAGTAACATTTTCTCCTGATGTTTCGCCTGCATCAGAGATCCTCTGAAGATGCCAGTCATAGATGCAGGTGAAACATCAGAAGAAAATGCTACTGGAACACGGCCATACAGCCCGGAAACCACACAGCACCCCAGTGATTCCGACTGTGAAAGCCTTCAACAATACATAGATCTGGAATCCATGCCCTATGAAGAGAGACTTGGGAACTGGGTATATTCAGTCTAGAGAAGAGAATATTAAGGGGTGACATGATAGCCATGTTTAAATATTTGGAGGGATGTCATGTTGAAGATGAAGCAAGCTTGTTTATTGCTGCTCCAGAGACTAGAACAGTAATGTGCAGAGGCCTGGGGCAAAATCTGACTTTTCTGCCCCCTGGTCCATTTTCCTTAGATATGCCTCTGGCCCCCACGCCCCACCCTCAGCACAGCCCTACTCACAGCCTCCCTGTCAGGCATGGGGGCCATTCTCAGGCCCGAGGCAAGTGGCGCCCGGCATGGAGGGAGCCACCAGGCGTCAGCCGGGTTCTTGCACCCAGCCTCTTCTGGTCAATACCAAACGAGCTGTCCTAAATGGTGGGATCACCATCAGATAGTTGGCACACAGGGACATATGAAAAGGTATGGAAGGATTTTAGGCACAATTGTAACATTATAGTCTGTAGAGACTATATTTATTTATTTATATTTATAAATATATTTATATAACATTTACATATATTTACATATTTATTCTACCCAGTTTGTTGGTATCCTTCCATCTGACCAGGAGCAGCAGTGGCGTAGGAGGTTAAGAGCTCGTGTATCTAATCTGGAGGAACCGGGTTTGATTCCCCGCTCTGCCACCTGAGCTGTGGAGGCTTATCTGGGGAATTCAGATTAGCCTGTACACTCCCACACACGCCAGCTGGGTGACCTTGGGCTAGTCACAGCTCTTCTGAGCTCTCTCAGCCCCACCCACCTCACAGTGTGTTTGTTGTGAGGGGGATGTTTAAACTGTTACTTTAAGCCATACTGAACTATTAAGAAAGCCAGGACATAAATGTTTAATAGATAATACATAAATAAATACATCTTGAACCAAGCTACCACATTATTAAGGGTTGCTAACCTCCAGGTGGGGCTGGAGATCTCCAGGAATCACATTTTTGGACAAAGGGAACCTGGCCTTACATACCTTACAAAGGGAACCTGGCCTGGTATTACATGCTCTGGTAACCTCCCGATTGGATTACTGTAACGTGCTCTATGTGGGGCTGTCCTTGAAGACAGTTCAGAAGCTGAAGTTGGCACAACATGTGGCAGCTAGTCTGTTAGCTGGTACTTGTGGGTGGATTCACATCATGTCAGTCCTTAAGGAACTGGACTGGCTTCCAATTTGCTCCTAGGCCCAATTCAAGGTGTTGACCTTGACCTACAAAGCCATAAACAGATTGGGCCCTGCCTAACTGAAGGACAGCCTGTGCCTGTATGTACCTGCCCAGGACTGAGATCAAACAAGGAGGCACTCCTGGTGGTACTTTCCCCCCAAAAAATTACTTGCCAAATTGGCAAGGAAGCACACAATGTGATATTAAATTTCTGT